>NC_083572.1:109800266-110100266 GCF_027579695.1 Neoarius graeffei
TCGACACGGAAAGTCACCTCGCGCCGTTACGGCTCCATTCAACGGAGAGAGGGTAAAAAGTAAAAAAAATAAAATAAATGAACTTTTGTGTTGGAGAGAAGGGCGAGGGAGAGAGAGAGAAAACGGAATTGCATGGTGGCGTGGGCAAAATGCAGTTCGTGAACTCTGGGGCAGATGTGACGACCCTAGAGAAAGGTGTTAAAAATAAATGGCGCTGGGCATGGCTAGAGGAGACTGGGCGAGATGGCAAGCCATTTAGAAATTGGTGCAAGAAGTTGGGCATACCAGGCGCTTGCTACTGCACGCTATGTTCCAGGAAGATAATTTACGGATCCAGTGGCAAAAAGGTGCTACGTACACACGAATTAGACCTTGGCCATCAAGCTGCTGTCCGTGCGGTCCCACACACCACACGCTTGCCGGGAGCTACGGCAACAGCTGCAGTGCCAACATCAATAACTGACCGAGTGTGCGAATTAAAAATAAGGGTGTGTGCTTTCCTCGCAGAACACGACCTGTCATTCACCCTTGCTCAACCCCTGGTCGACCTATGCAAAAAGGTTGCGGGAGACAAAGCGGCTCTCAGTAGAATGTCAATGTCAAATCAGCTGGCCAGCTATTTTAATACGCACGGCATTACACCGGAGTTCAAGCGGCAGCTGTCCAACAAATTGAAAAAAAATTTAATTTTCCATTCATGCAATCTCTGATCCCATGCCCCCACAAACCCCCTGGTATGGCTTGAAAATAAACACACAATCCAAAACACGTGCACACACACACACACACACATATATATATATATATATATATATATATATATATATATATTAGTTTCTTGCCTGTGTCGACAAAGTTCAGGCTCAGGATTTTTTTTTGCTTTAATCCCTGCAAAGTGTCACTCTAATGTTCTGAATTGTACTCCATGACAGCTTTTTTAGCGCTCTGCACCAATACCTCACGAGGCTGCATGTCACAGCAAGTGTCTGTGCTGATCTTGCCGGAGTGCCCATTCAGAATCTTTTCAGTCGCTAGTGAAAGTCGCTCAGGTGGAAATACGCTTTTCAAACAAAATGTTACTTCCCGGTTGGCGGGATTCTCGCAATGCGATGTGCGCATGATCAAAAGTGGAACGAAGTCTCGCTACCACAAGATAACGCGCGATTTCATAAGACTCTTTACTGGCTGTTTGTGCTTTCTGTGGTGTACAGTACGTTTGTAAATGTTATGCGCTCTTTTATCATCGTGGGAATTGATTATAGCTCTAAATAAATATTGAAGCTTTTTTAAAGAATCCGTATAACTTTATTTGTACGCCCGTATACTACGTTTATTGAATCAGATCCGTATAAAATACGGACATTCTGTATAGGTTGACATGTATGCTCAACTCAAGCGGTTTGTTTGGCTTAAATGACGTCACACGCCAAGTGGTCACGAAAATCGCCGAACAGGAATTCGCCGCGATCCGCGCTAACTTATTGTAATTATTACTTATTAACAATACTTCTTGGGACCAGAAGAAAATTACAGAGGGTTTTTTAACATATAAAGTTTCAAATGTGCATAAAATTAAAACCGTTGCCGTTTAAGTTCCCCAGATAAAGATGGAAAACCCGGTTCTCGCTGCACTGTGTTAAAGCGGTCACTCAATAAAGAAACCTAGCTGTAATGCAACTCCAATTTATTATAGATATTTATCGACTGATAAAAATCGTGTGGGCATGTTCGATCACATGATTGACAGTAGCGTCTCCTTGGTGATGTAAGCAATGTGCCAAAGTGCCAATATGTATGGTTTAGCTGTCGCGTTTAGTTTTGTCTCGTTGCTATGGTGATTTGGGAGATAAAGCAGCAGTTAGACCAAACAGCAGTAAGAGAGTATCGAGAGGGTCTAGATTTTATTTATTTTTTTTTTTTCAGGTTAAGTGCTGTTACTGGAAAATCGTCAACTTCTCTTCATCACACCACTACACTGTTGATTATTTTCCTATAATCGCACAACAGTGTGTTGTTCCTCACATTGTCATGTGTCGTTAGTTAAACTCAAGCACAAGATGAAAGTTATGTGTGTTTTTTTGTTGTTGTTGTTTTTTCCAGGTGAGTTTTGTCAAAGAAGCCATCATGAAGGTCCTTAACCTGGTTCTCATCTTCTCTGACCGATGGCAGGCTGGCTTCGGAGCATGGAAGTAAGTTATCATAAGTTTGAGGAGAAATTTTATTTCAGTGGCTTAAATGGCGAGCTTCTGCTGTATAACTGATTCTGATTATATCCTTTTGGGTGTTTGAGTCAAATTTGAACACATTTCCATTTAAAAACAGGTTTTGTTAGAACTTGTGTGTTAATTTGACTTGATTAAATCCTCAGGAAGTAATCAGTCATGACCTGCTATGCAAATTAGAGAAGGATGATGTCATAAGAGAAACTTTTAACTGCAGAATTTGTGAGTAATCACTGACAACGAACAAAATCAAACAAAATAGCAGGGTTGTCATGGTTATATATTCACTGAGAAAGTGGTTTCCATATTGTAGAGTTTGGAGCTGTTTGTGACGACGCAAGAACAATGTTTCTAATTAGCATGTTTGTGCATATTCACGCTCATGGCCTGTATTTTGAACGAGGGTAAAGGTCGAGAGATGCTCCATACCTACTTTAATAAAGCGTATTAATGTGGATGAATTATTTACTATGATGGTTTATAACGACCTGTTCAGACATTGTTCTGCTTTTTCTGACTCTTCAGGATCGAATCTATCGACAAAATGGAGTCGGATTTTAAGAACTGTCACATGTTCCTGGTGACGATTCTGAACAAAGCCGTGTGCAGAGGATCGTTTCCTCATCGTGAGTCTGCTGCTGGGTTTAAACTGCTTCCTCTTTAATCAGTCACACACACATCACTAGAGTCTGAAATTCACTTTTACAAATCTGTGTTTATATACAGTCAAGTTTGTGTTGAATTGTACATCAAGCTGAAATTCTATTCCATGGCTTGAGTTTGTGTCCAAGGGTTCAGATTAAACGGTATAATATGGAGATAATTCTAATTCAGTTCTACAGTAACAAGGGGTAGAAAATTCTAATTCACTTTTAAGGTAAGATGGAGTTGAAAATTTTTAATTAATTTATCTAGTGATAAGGGGTAGACAATTCTAATTCAGTACCACGAGTTGACCTAGTGGTTAGCGTGTCCGCCTCTTGATCGGGAGATCGGGAGTTCTCCTCGCAGTCGGGTCATACCAAAGACCATCATAAAAATGGTACCTACTGCCGTCTGGCAAGGCACGCTGCAATACAGTCAAACTCTCGCGGTTACCAGAGGACACGCCCCCCACTGTAACCCCTAGCTATGTAATAGGCAAGAGGCCGAGGACTACCGAAACGGAGATAGGCGTCACCCTGTGCACCACATGGCGTGGGAAGGACTTTGATTTGAATTCTAATTCAGTTCTACAGTAACTAGGTGCACACAATTCTGAATCGGTTCTACATTAACAAGGGGTAAAAAAAAAAATCTAATTCAGTTCTATAGTAATCGTGTTTAAATTAATTCACTTGTGCATTAACAAGGGATAAAACAATTCTAATTCAGTTCTAGAGTAACAAGGGGTTAACAAAAATCTAATTCAAATTCAGTTCTACAGTAACAAGGGGTAATTTTTTTTTTTAAATTCAGTTCTATAGTCACAAGGGGTAAAAAAAATTCTAATACAGTTGTACGTTAACAAGGGGTAAAGAAAATTTTGAATTCAGTTCTGTAGTAACCAAGTGTTAATTCTAATTCAGTTCTACAGTAACAAGGGTTAAATTCTAATTCACTTCTAGAGTAACAAGGGGGTTAAAGATTTCAAATTCAGTTCTAGAGTAACAAGGAGTAAAAAATTCTAGTTCAGTTCTAGAGTAACAAGGGGTTAACAAAAATCTAATTCAAATTCAATTCTACATTAGCAAGGGTAAAAAAAATCTAATTCAGTTCTAGAGTAACAGGAGTAAAAAATTCTAATTTAGTTCTTGAGTAACAAGGGGGTTAAATTCAAATTCAGTTCTACATTAACAAGGGTAAAAATTCTAATTCAGTTCTAGAGTAACAAGGGGGTTAAAAATTCTAATTCAGTTCTAGAGTAACAAGGAGTGAAATTTTAATTCAGTTCTAGAGTAACAAGGAGTGAAAAATTCTAATTCAGTTCTAGAGTAACAAGGGGTTAACAAAAATCTAATTCAAATTCAGTTCTACATTAACAAGGGTAAAAAAAATTCTAATTCAGTTCTAGAGTAACAAGGAGTGAAATTCTAATTCAGTTCTAGAGTAACAAGGGGTTAACAAAAATCTAATTCAAATTCAGTTCTACATTAACAATGGTAAAAAAAATTCTAATTCAGTTCTAGAGTAACAAGGAGTGAAAAATTCTAATTCAGTTCTAGAGTAACAAGGGGTTGACAAAAATCTAATTCAAATTCAGTTCTACATTAACAAGGGTAAACAAATTCTAATTCAGTTCTAGAGTAACAAGGAATAAAATTCTAATTTGGTTCTAGAGTAACAAGGGGTAAGAATTTTATTCTAATTCAGTTCCATAGTAACCAGGTGTTGAAAAATTCTAGTTCAGTTCTCTCATAACAAGGGCTAGGAAGGTGGTGATCCAGTTCTACAGTAACTAGATGTACACAATTCTAATTCAGTTCTATAATAACCAGGTGTGATTTTAATATTTTAGACTCATAATGTAAAAAAACAACTTTATAATAACCGAGTGAAGAAAATTAAAATGTCATATATTAGAATAATAGTCAGTTGTAAAATAAATTCCTGTTTAATTTGATGACAGTCTTATAGAAAGTGCATTATAATTTTCAACTGTTAAAATTAGATTTATAAAATTGAATTGTCATTTCAGCCAAAGGTGTTGAGTTCGTTTGAATCTGAATTTGTAGATTTGAACTGGATTGTGTGACCAAAAATTAACTTAGAATTTTGGACACATGAATATTAAGAAATTTTATTTGAACCCTTGCACACGAGTACAAGCTATGGGATGCAATTTAAATTTGTACGATTTGCAAATTTAATTTGAAATGTAAATTAAAATGTAAAAATGTTACTTTCGGGAAATTTTTTTTTAAATTGAACTCAAAAGATGACCGACAAACAAATATGTTTACAGATTTGTACATGTTAACTCCTGAATACAGAGACACGTTTCTCGTTCACTCTGTGGTGTTTCTCAGATGAATAACACAATTAATCTGCTGCTCTTCTTTTTCCAGTGGAATCTCTCGCTCTGTCTCTGATGGCAGGCTTTGAGCAGTGTTAGACCACATCTCACCACCAGGGCGGCGCTGTAGTACTGCATGTGTGCCATGTTCCTCTGTCAGTGTGTAGAAATGTCTGAGTCGAGACCACAAGATGAGGAAGTGAGCAATTGCACAACGAAGCTTCTTCAGCTGTGAAACGAGTCTCATCCCTGAACGAGTTTGTTCTCTTTGTTTCGCTGAAAGCTTTCAACGTGAATGAAGTTAAAATTGCAACAAAAACATTTGACTCCATGGTCAGTGTGACGTACAGTCGCGTCAGTGTTCTATAGCGTGTGTGTATATATGTGTGTGCATCAGCCGTGATTCATTATTTCTTGCTGATGTCTGTGCTCAATAAATAGATTATTGATGTGAATCTGTGATATTCCTGAGTAAGCCCTCGTTATTTACAGGGTGGGTTGGTTTTAACACAGCATTGATCTGGACATCATTTTTTACACATCCAATGTCCAACACTGATTTATTTAGAACAAATTCTGGATTCAGTCTCACACTGAATCTCAACCAGCTTTGTTTTGGACACTTTGGGCTCAATAAGTCAGCCATAAGTATCTGAAATAAAACAAATTTCAAGTATGAAATACTACAAAATGTAGAGGTTACATTTAATTATGTCTTATAGAGTATTGAATTAGAATTGTACACACCTCCTTATGATAGACTTGAATTAGAATTTTCTACACCTGGTTACTATAGAACTGAATTAGAATTGTTTACACCTGGCTACGACAGAATTGAATTAAGTCTCTACACCTGGTTACTATAGACTTAGAATTGTACACACCTCCTTACAATAGAATTGAATTAGAATTTTACACACCTGGTTACTATAGAACTGAATTAAGTGTCTACACTTGGTTACTATAGAGCTGAATTAGAATTTTCTACACTTGGTTATTATAGAAATGAATTAGAATTGTACACACCTGGTTACTATAGAATTGAAGTACAGTGGTGCTTGAAAGTTTGTGAACCCTTTAGAATTTTCAATATTTCTGCATAAATATGAGCTAAAACATCATCAGATTTTCACACAAGTCCTAAAAGTAGATAAAGAGAACCCAGTTAAACAAATGAGACAAAAATATTATACTTGGTCATTTATTTATTGAGGAAAATGATCCAATATTACATATGTGAGTGGCAAAAGTATGTGAACCTTTGCTTTCAGTATCTGGTGTGACCCCCTTGTGCAGCAATAACTGCAACTAAACGTTTCCGGTAACTGTTGATCAGTCCTGCACACCGGCTTGGAGGAATTTTAGCCCATTCCTCTGTCCAGAGCAGCTTCAATTCTGGGATGTTGGTGGGTTTCTTCACATGAACTGCTCGCTTCAGGTCCTTCCACAACATTTCGATTGGATTAAGGTCAGGACTTTGACTTGGCCATTGCAAAACATGAACTTTTATTCTTCTTTAGCCATTCTTTGGTAGAACGACTTGTGTGTTTAGGGTCGTTGTCTTGCTGCATGACCCACCTTCTCTTGAGATTCAGTTCATGGACAGATGTCCTGACATTTTCCTTTAGAATTCGCTGGTATAATTCAGAATCCATTGTTCCATCAATGATGGCAAGCCGTCCTGGCCCAGATGCAGCAAAACAGGCCAAACCATGATACTACCACCACCATGTTTCACAGATGGGATAAGGTTCTTATTCTGGAATACAGTGTTTTCCTTTCTCCAAACATAACACTTCTCATTTAAACCAAAAAGTTCTATTTTGGTCTCATCCATCCACAAAACATTTTTCCAATAGCCTTCTGGCTTGTCCATGTGATCTTTAGCAAACTGCAGACGAGCAGCAATGTTCTTTTTGGAGAGCAGTGGCTTTCTCCTTGCAACCCTGCCATGCACACCATTGTTGTTCAGTGTTCTCCTGATGGTGGACTCAAATATTAACATTAGCCAATGTGAGAGAGGCCTTCAGTTGCTTAGAAGTTACCCTGGGGTCCTTTGTCACCTCGCTGACTATTATACGCTTTGCTCTTGGAATGATCTTTTTTGGTCGACCACTCCTGGGGAGGGTAACAATGGTCGTGAATTTCTTCCATTTGTACACAATCTGTCTGTGGATTGGTGGAGTCCAAACTCTTTAGAGATGGTTTTGTAACCTTTTCCAACCTGATGAGCATCAACAACGCTTTTTCTGAGGTCCTCAGAAACCTCCTTTGTTCATGCCATGATACACTTCCACAAACATGTACTGTGAAGATCAGGCTTTGATAGATCCCTGTTCTTTAAATAAAACAGGGCGCCCACTCACTCCTGATTGTCATACCAATTGATTGAAAACACCTGACTCTAATTTCACCTTCAAATTAACTGCTAATCCGAAAGGTTCACATACTTTTGCCACTCACAGATATGTAATATTGGATCATTTTCCTCAATAAATAAATGACCAAGTATAATATTTTTGTCTCATTTGTTTAACTGGGTTCTCTTTACTTTTAGGACTTGTGTGAAAATCTGATGATGTTTTAGGTCATATTTATGCAGAAATATCGAAAATTCTAAAGGGTTCACAAACTTTCAAGCACCACTGTAAATGTCTACACCTGGTTACTATAGACCTGACTTAGAATTGTACACACCTGGTTATGATGGAATTGAATTAGAGTTGTACACACCTGGTTACGATAGAACTGAATTAAGTGTATACACCTGGTTACTATAGAGCTGAATTAGAATTTTTGAGACTTGGTTACTATAGAACTGAATTAGAATTTTCTACACTTGGTTATTATAGAACTGAATTGGACTTGTACACCCTGGTTACTATAGAACTGACTTGTAACCAGGTGTGTACAATTCTAAGTCAGTTCTATAGTAACCAGGGTGTACAATTCTAATAGAACTGAATTAAGTGTCTACACCTGGTTACTATAGAGCTGAATTAGAATTTTTGAGACTTGGTTACTATAGAACTGAATTAGAATTTTCTACACTTGGTTATTATAGAACTGAATTGGACTTGTACACCCTGGTTACTATAGAACTGACTTGTAACCAGGTGTGTACAATTCTAAGTCAGTTCTATAGTAACCAGGTGTGTACAATTCTAATAGAACTGAATTAAGTGTCTACACCTGGTTACTATAGAGCTGAATTAGAATTTTTGAGACTTGGTTACTATAGAACTGAATTAAAATTGTACACACCTTATGATAGAACTACATTAGAATTTTCTACACTTGGTTATTATAGAACTGAATTGGACTTGTACACCCCTGGTTACTATAGAATTGAATAGTCTACACCTGGTTACTATAGAATTGACTTAGAATTGTACACACCTGGTTACGATAGAACTGAATTAAGTGTCTACACCTGGTTACTATAGAGCTGAATTAGAATTTTTGAGACTTGGTTACTATAGAACTGAATTGGAATTGTACACACCTTATGATAGAACTGAATTAGAATTTTCTACACTTGGTTACTTCTTCTTTTGGCTGCTCCCGATTACGGGTCGCCACAGTGGATCTTTCGTCTCCATTGCTCCCTGTCTTCCGCATCCTTCTCTACCACACCTTCCACTTTCATGTCCTCTCTCACCACATCCATGTACAGTTGTGTTCAAAATAATAGCAGTGTGTTTAAAAACGTGAGTAAAGCTCAAAATCCTTATAATAGTTTTTATTTCCATGCATTGGGAACAATGCACATTATATTCTACATCAAAACATGAAGAAAAATGTATCAATATTTTAATTACTTTACAGAAAATGAAGAAAAATGAACATTGGGCTGTTCAAAAAAAATAGCAGTGTCTGCATTTTTCATTACAAACTCCAAATATTTACTGTATAAACTGAAAAAATCTTAAGGATTTAGTATTCCTGTAAATCACTAAACTAATATTTAGTTGTATAACCACGGTTTCTGAGAACTTTTGGCACCTGTGAACAGGTATTCCAGCCCAGGATGATTTGACAACATTCCACAATTCCTCTGCATTTCTTGGTTTTACCTCAGAAACAGCATTTTTGATGTCACCCCACAAGTTTTCTATCGGATTAAGGTCCGGGGATTGGGCTGGCCACTCCATAACTTTCATTTTGTTGGTCTTGAACCCTGATGCTGCTCGCTTACTGGTGTGTTTGGGGTCGTTGTCTTGTTGAAACACCCATTTCAAGGGCATTTCCTCTTCAGCATAAGGCAACATGACCTCCTCAAGTATTTTGATATATGCAAACTGATCCATGATCCCTGGTATGCGATAAATGGGCCCAACACCACAGTAAGAGAAACATTCCCATATCATGATGCTTGCATCACCATGCTTCACTGTCTTCAGAGTGTACTGTGGCTTGAATTCAGTGTTTGGGGGTCGTCTGAAAAACTGTCTGCGGCTCTTGGACCCAAAAAGAACAATTTTACTTTCATCAGTCCACAAAATGTTTTTCCATTTCTCTTTAGGCCAGTCGATGTGTTCTTTGGCAAATTGTATCCTCTTCAGCACATCTTTTTTTTAACAGTGGAACTTTGCGGGAGCTTCTTGCCGATAGATTAGCTTCACACAGGCATCTTCTAATTGTCACAGTACTCACAGGTAACTTCAGACCGTCTTTGATCACCCTGGAGCTGATCATTGGCTGAGTCTTTGCCATTCTGGCTATTCTTCGATCCATTCGAATGGTAGTCTTCTGTTTTCTTCCACGTCTCTCTGGCTTTGCTGTCCATTTTAAAGCACTAGAGATCATTTTAGCCGAGCAGCCCATCATTTTCTGCACTTCTTTACAGTATACGTTTTACCTCTCCAATCAACGTTTTAATCAAAGCACGCTGTTCTTCTGAACAATGTCTGGAACGACCCATGTTTCTCAGGTTTTCAGAGAGAAATGGATGTACAACATGTGCTGGCTTCATCCTTAAATTAGGGCCACCTGATTGACACCTGTTTTTTCACAGAATGAATGATCTCACTAATTAAACTCCACACTGCTATTATTTTGAACACGTCCCTTTCACTTAATTATTCGATTACACAGACTCAGGAGCATGCATATCATGAATGTTGGGTCTGTTGGTTTTCTATGACTCTACTACACCTACTGGAAAATTATTTGCCATGTAGTAATATAATTTCCACCAAAAACAGTGATTGATCTGGTTAGTCATGTTGGACTGCTATTATTTTGAACACAAGTGTATCTCCTCTTTGGCCTTCCTCGTTTTTGTGTGCCTGGCAGCTCCATCCTCAACATTCTCTTTCCAACATGCTCTGCATCTCTTCTCAGGATGTGCCCATACCATCTCAGTCTCATCTCTCTTAGCTTCATTCCCAAGCTCTCCACATGTGCCGTCCCTCTGATGTGCTCGTTCCTTATCCTGTCCAACCTCGTCACTCCCATTGCAAACCTTAACATCCTCAACTCCGCCACCTCCAACTTTGCCTCCTGTCTCTTCGTTAAGGGTACGGTCTCCAATCCATACATCACAGCTGCTCTCACTACTGTCTTATACATCTTACCTTTCACTTCTGCTGGGACTTTCCTATCACAAATGACTCCCGAAATCCTTCTCCAACTGCTCCACCCTGCCTGCACTCTCTTTCTCACCTCATTATCGCAGCCCCCATTTTCCTGCACAGTTGACCCCAGGTACTTGACTTCACTAACTTTCTTTACGTCTGCTCCTTGCATCTTCACTACACTCTCATCCCCATTCTCATTGATGCACATGTATTCTGTTTTGCTACTGCTCACCTTCATTCCTCTTCGTTCCAGTGCATACATCCATCTCTCCAAACCCAACTCAACCTCCTTTCTACTTTCACCACATATCACAATATCATCCGCAAGCATCATGTTCCATGGTGACTCTTGCCTCACTTCATGCATCAAGCTATCCATCACTATGGCAAACAAGAAAGGACTCAAAGCAGATCCTTGATGGAGTCCCACCTTCACCTTGAACCATTCAGTTGTTCCAAATGCACACCTTACTGCTGTTTCACTGTTCTCATACATGTCTTGCACCACTCTGATATACTTCTCATTCACTCCACTCTTTCTCATACAATACCATAACTCATCTCTCGGCACTCTATCATATGCCTTCTCCAGGTCTACAAACACACAATGTAGCTTTCTCTGGCCTTCCCTGTACTTCACCATTAACATTCTTAAAGCAAAAATTGCATCCGACGTGCTCTTCCTTGGCATAAACCCGTACTGCTGTTCACAGATTGCTACCTCTCTTCTCAATTTCGCCTCCAATACCCTTTCCCATAGCTTCATGGTGTGGCTCATCAATTTTATCCCTCTGTAATTACTGCAGCTCTGTACTGCAGCCCTTATTCTTGTATATTGGGACCAGCACACTCTTTCTCCATTCATGGTTCAAGTTACTGTTGAACTGAATTGGAATTTTCCACCCCTGGTTGCTATAGAATTGAATTAATTGTCTGTGCCTGGTTACAATGGAAATGAATTGTGTCTATGCCTGGTTACTATGGAACTGAATTAGAATTTTCTACACCTGATTCCTGTAAAACTGAATTAAGTGTTTACACCTGGTTACTATCGAAGACTGAATTAGAATTGTACACACCTCCTTATGATGGAAATGAATCAGAGTTTTCAACACCTGGTTATTCAGATTCAAGTCAAGTTTATTTGTATAGCACTTTTAACAATAAACATTGTCGCAAAGCAGCTTTACACAGTTTCAACGACTTAAAACATGAGCTAATTTTATCCCTAATCTATCCCCAATGAGCAAGCCTGTGGCGACGGTGGCAAGGAAAAACTCCCTCAGACAACATGAGGAAGAAACTTCGAGAGGAACCAGACTCAAAAGGGAACCCATCCTCATTTGGGCAACAACAGGCAGCATGACTATAATATTAACAGTTTTAACAAGAAGTCAGTTTCGTTGATGTTATAAACTCTTCATTGATGGAAACTTGAGTGCAAAACTGTTCATGACAACTGCAGTCCTAAAGTTAACAAGTCAACTGTAGTCCTCAGCCATAAAAGCATTATTGTAAGAGTCCAGAGTGTCTTCCAAGTGTGACTTTCAACTGTCCACATGGGGCCGTCCTCCACAGGAGCGATGCGATGAGACTCCAACCAGACACGGCACCAGGATGGATCAGGCAGGTCCGAGGAGCAGAAGAGGTTCAGCGTCTCGATCTCAGGACCGACATGTAACTCAGAGGGACAGATTTGGGGGGAGGGGGGAGAGAGGGAGAGAAAACACAGGTTGTTAGGTATGCCCAATGTCACCTGAATAAGTAGAAACAGTATACATATTGCACTGAGTACAAGCAGGGACTCTGGCAACTAACTATGAAGACCTGTTTTCCCAAGAAAACCACCATCACAGGACTGAATGACTATAGGCCTGTAGCTCTCACATCTGTAGTCATGAAGTCCTTCGAGAGACTGGTGTTGTCACACCTGAAGGACATCACAGACCCCCTGCTGGACCCCCTGCAGTTTGCCTACCGGGCAAACAGGTCAGTGGATGATGCAATCAATATGGGACTGCACTACATCCTGCAACACCTTGACTCTGCAGGGACATATGCCAGGATTCTGTTCGTGGACTTCAGTTCGGCATTCAACACCATTGTTCCAGACATCCTCCACACCAAGCTCACCCAACTCACTGTGCCCTCCTCCACCTGTCAGTGGATTACAAACTTCCTGTCTGACAGGAAGCAGCAGGTGAGGATGGGGAGCATCATATCCAGCACTCGGACTATCAGCACTGGCGCCCCCCAGGGGTGTGTGCTCTCCCCACTGCTCTTCTCCCTTTATACCAATGACTGCACCTCAAGAGACCCGTCTGTTAAACTCCTGAAATTTGCAGACGATACAACAGTCATCAGCCTCATCCGGGACGGTGACGAGTCTGCATACAGATGGGAGGTTGAACGGCTGGTCTGGTGGTGCGGTCAGAACAATCTGGAGCTGAACACGCTCAAAACTGTGGAGATGACAGTGGACTTTAGGAGGAGCCCCCCCACTCTGCTGCCCATCACCAACAACACTGTGACTGCCGTTGAAAGCTTCAGGTTTCTGGGTTCCACAATCTCTCAGGACTTGAAGTGGGAGACCAACACAGTCACCATCATCAAAAAGGCTCAGCAGAGGTTGTACTTTCTGCGCCAGCTCAGGAAGCTCAACCTGCCTAAGGAGCTGCTGACACAATTCTACTCTGCCATCATTCAGTCTGTTCTTTGCTCTTCCATCACTGTTTGGTTTGGATCGGTCACCAAACAGGAGAACAGACTGCAATGGACAATAAGGTCTGCAGAGAAAATTATTGGTGTCAACCTGCCCTCCATCCAAGACTTATACTTGTCCAGAGTCAGGAAACAGGCAGGTAACATCTCTGCAGACCCATCACACCCTGGTCACAATCTGTTTAATCTTCTCAGGGAGGCGATATAGATCTCTGTATGCAAAAACAACCAGACACAAGAACAGTTTCTTCCCTCAGGCTGTCTCTGTGATGAACAGCTAAAATTCAGATTCATATATCAGTAATATCACTTGCAAAATATCTGCACACTCATACTGTCATTCTGTGCTCACTGTTACTTATATGTGACGAGTCATGGAATCCACGGACACATGTCGGCCGACATGTACTTATTTATATTTACTATTTCATCTTTGCACTATGCACCATATTGCACCAAAAGGGAAATCCTTTCTGTGATGAACAGCTAAAATCCAGATTCATATATCAGTAATATCACTTGTAAAATATCTGAACACTTATACCGTCATTCTGTGCACACTGTATACTTTATATTTATTTAACTATTTCATACTTGACTTTCCTGGATTACTTTGCACTATGCACCTATTTTTGTTGTTGTTGTTTGCTTGTTTGTTTGTTTTGTGTATACGCTTTTTTTAATCTGTTTTGTACTATGAGAGCTAAGTGAACCGGAGTCAAATTCCTCGTGTGTGTCCACATACCTGGCAATAAAAAGTGTTTCTGATTCTGATTTCTGATTCTGATTCTGAACTATGACAGCATAACTAAAAGGGGAGAGCCAGAAGGTAACACAGGCATGAGGGAGCCCCGGGACATAAAGCAGCAGCCACTACACCGTCAACAAACTCGAGTGAGCAAGCAAGTGGGGACTGACAAGTCAAGTCAAGTCAAGTTTATTTGTATAGCACTTTTAACAATAAACATTGTCGCAAAGCGGCTTTACAGAATTTTAACGACTTAAAGCATGAGCTAATTTTATCCCTAATCTATCCCCAATGAGCAAGCCTGACAGCTGACAGCATCCATACATCCCAGTTTACCAAAACACTCTGTCTGAGGATCCTCCAGATCTACTCCTTTACCTCAAAACACCAAACAGATATGTTTTCAGCCGAGACTTAAACGCTGAGACTGTGTCTGATTCCCGAACACTACTTGGAAGGCTGTTCCATAACTGTGGGAATTTGTAAGAAAAGGCTCCGCCCCCTGACATAGCCTTCACTATATGAGGTACCAGCAGATAGCCTGCACCTTTTGATCTAAGTAGGCGTGGCGGGTCATAGAGGAGCAGAAGTTCACTCAGGTACTGTGGTGCGAGACCATTCAGTGCTTTAAAGGTCAATAGTAGTATTTTATAATCAATACGAAATTTGATTGGGAGCCAATGCAGTGTGGATAAGACAGGGGTGATGGGGTCATATTTTCTAGTTCTAGTAAGGACTCTTGCTGCTGCATTTTGAACTAACTGGAGCTTGTTTATGCACTTATTGGAACATCCAGACAGTAAGGCATTACAATAATCCAACCTGGAGGGAATGAAAGCATGAACTAGTTTTTCCGCGTCATGTAGTGACATTAAATTTCTTATCTTCGCAATATTTCTGAGATGAAAGAAAGTTATCAGATTCAGACAACTTTGTTAGTCCCCAAGGGGGCAATTCAGTTCAAGCAGTTCATGAACGTAAAAAACAACAACCATGACAACAGACAGCAGACAGGAGTACAGTATGTCAGAAACAGCAGGCCAGTACATAAATGTATGGAGTGGCACAGTTAAGTAACAGAAAAAAAAGATAAACAAGTGGGCATACAGAGATGCATTGCACATACATGAATACAAATACATACATATACAGTTTCATGTGAACTCTAGGGTGGCACGGTGGTGTAGTGGTTAGCGCTGTCGCCTCACAGCAAGAAGGTCTGGGTTCGAGCCCTGTGGCCGGCGAGGGCCTTTCTGTGCGGAGTTTGTATGTTCTCCCCTTGTCCGCGTGGGTTTCCTCCGGGTGCTCCGGTTTCCCCCACAGTCCAAAGACATGCAGGTTAGGTTAACTGGTGACTCTAAATTGACCGTAGGTGTGAATGTGAGTGTGAATGGTTGTCTGTGTCTATGTGTCAGCCCTGTGATGGCCTGGCGACTTGTCCAGGGTGTACCCAGCCTTTCGCCCGTAGTCAGCTGGGATAGGCTCCAGCTTGCCTGTGACTCTGTAGGACAGGATAAAGCGGCTAGAGATAATGGATGGATGTGAACTCTTGCACACATTCAAGCCATGGAATAGAATTCGAATTTGATGAGAATCTTTTTCAGAATCAGAAGCACTTTATTGCCAGGTATGTTACACACACGAGGAATTTGACTCCGGTTCAACTTAGCTTTCATAGTACAGACGGAAAGAAAGTATAGGACAAAAAAAAGCACGCGCACACACACACACACACACACACAGAGTCTCACTGCAGTGAACTCCAGGGGGAGAATCACGTTTCTACAGCGACGGCCTTGAAGGCAGTGCTGGCTGGGAGAGCCAAGATAAGATTGGAATTTGTTTAGATTTAAGATGGGTAGACGTGTCCTTTTTCACTTAACCCGCTTGTCCATTCTGGCCACCAAAATGATCCATTTCTCTTTGCAAAGCCATCAACTTCTCCATGATGTTATTGTTGGGATTAAATATTTAAGAAGAATGAAATAGCATTAATAATTGGTGTTTTGTTTTTACCTGCTTTCAAAGTTTAAAAATGGGTTGAAATTTTGAGTGAAATCCATGACATATTAAAAAATAAAATCCCAAGAAGTGTGAAATGGCGCCCTCTGGTGGCCGCGGTGTGAAGTGTCGGCGGAGTTTCCTGTTGGTTTTCCTGTAGAGAAACGGGAACTCCTCCCGGCCGCCGCCTGCCTGCCTGCGCGTTACTGCAGAGGCGGAAAGGCAGGATTTCATCGCGTTTTACAGCAAAGTTTTATTGTAAATAAAACACCGAGGCCACAGGGGATAATATTAACTCCAGTCAAGCCTTCTGTCTTCGCTGTGACTTCGGCAAATGGAGATTTAATCACCGGGACCTGATCGCTGCTTCCCTGGGAATTTTTCAGGGTGGGTATGTGATTATCACACTTGTTTTAGCAGCTAAAAAAGTTTTGCTAGCTCGACTTTGGGTGTGTTGTCTTTTGTCTTTAGCAAAACTTTCTTCTTTTTTCGAGTTTTGAGTCAGAAAGACGTCTAATTTCATGTTTCTGGTGATAAAAAGGACAGTATTTGAGTTTAAAACACTTTTGTGTGTGTGTTTGTGGAGCTCAGAGCTAATGCTAGGCCTCTGTGAGGAAATCCACAAATTCCACACTGCTTTTAAGCTAAAATACAGAAAAACAGCTTTTTTTTCTACTGTTAACTTTATTAAAAGTATGTTTTAGGATCATTTTATGTCCCATGTGTGTGTTTACTAACCACAAACTGCTTTTAAAGCACTATAATTAGAAAAATACTCAGTTTCTGAGGTGGTTTGCTTATTTTCTGAGGTAAAGTTCTGAATAAACAACATAGATTTCAGTCAAAACTTCACAAATCAGTGTCAAACAAATCCAGAGTTTAGAAAAACAAAACAAAAAGTAATTCCTGGACTTCCTAAACTGGATTTTGCTCTTTAGGATGAGCTGCTGGTCAGAATTATTAATCAGAAATCAAATAAAAATCTTTGAAAGAAATGAAAAACATACAATAATTATTTGTAAAGTGTAGATTATTTTCCTCCAAAAGCTGGAGTGTTTTATTCCTCTTGTACCTCAGCAAGAGTTTGTGTTCTCACTTGCGTTATGGAGCACTTGCATGTGACGTCACAGCCGATCCAGATTGTGACAGACGCCATCTTGTCGGTCAAACGCCATATTCCGCCTTCTACTTTTACTTCTACCTTTTCTTCTGGAAAACCCTACTATATACAATTCTACTACAACGGCTGCGGCTACAAGCTCTCCCTACCTGTGCACGTTTTTTATGTTTTTTGTGTGTATTTTTGCTTGTTGTTCGTCTGTACCGGACTTCAATATCCACTACAACCGTATGGACTTACTGGACATTGGTTTCCAGCAGAAAATGACAGTTTGTAGCGATTTCCATCGCATGCACAACATTCCGGACGAGAAAAAAAAAACATTCCGGACGAGATAGCGAGACCAGCGGGGTCTCTGTGGATTGTTATCGGAAGCAAAGCGAAGGAAGCGGCGCCGGGAGCAGAAGCAAAAGCGAGGCTGCAGGCAGAGCCGGCCTGTTGACTAAGCTCAGAAAACAACTACTCAAATCTCCACTGCCAAGCCTCTACCTCTCCAACGCCAGATCCATGTAAACAAGACGGACGATTTGGAATTACAACTGGAATTACCTTATTCTATTCTATAATCGGCTGGTCAGTGCTATACTCAATACTTAAGTGACTTACCCATCCAATGAGGATTCTTGTTTACAAGATGCCACATCTGAGTCGCTGACAAATCCTGAATTTCTGTAAAGATAACTGTCCAGAGATTTATAGGCACGCAGTGCTTCACCACTGAACAGCGAGGGAAAGTTATTGAGGTAATTATACACGTCCGGGTATTCCGCTGACAGTTCAAAATCCGGTCGTGAAAACTCCGTCCGGTAAGCCATAAGGGTCACAAATCTGTAGATCGTTTATTTTAGACATATATCTAGTTATCTGTTCATTAGAAAAATGAGCAGTGTAGTCCGTCGGTTGAAATTGATCCATTCTGTACACGAGTGCAGCAGTATTCAGCAGTGTTTTTGACCGACAAGATGGCGGTTGTGTACTTTCCGGTCACGTGACTGCAAGATCTCTATAGCAGCTGTAAACAGTCGTTCCTTCACCAGTGTGGATTTATTCTCTCTCACGAGATAAAACTCGTCCATCCTAAAGACTTCGTTACATCTCCGACACTGACGTGTCGATAAACGTTACACAAACGGCTCCTTACTTAAAGACAGTGTCACCATATTAACCATGTTATGGTATTTATAAAGCACCATGCCTACCATATAGTCCCATATGTGACGTCACAGCTGATCCAGATTGTAAACAGACGCCATCTTGTCGGTCAAACGCCATATTTCCGCCATTGCAATTTACCGACACTGACTTTCGTTGTTTTTCGCCCAAATCTGCAAATATTACCGTGCCGCAATGCCGGAGAGTTGTATGGCATATAAATGCCACAACAGGAGAGGTCAGAAATCGGAAAGAAAGTTTCATAGGCTGCCACAGGACCCTGACAGGCGTGCAAAATGGATTGCTGCTATCAGCCGGGTCGATCCAAACAACAACAAGGCATGGGTACCGACTGGAAAGAACGATCACTGGCGCCTGTGCAGTGACCATTTCATCTCAGGTTCGCCATGTATTTATTCCAGTATATCCATGTGGTATCAGTACTAGTACTCAATACTTAAGTGACTTACCCGTCCAATGAGGATTGTTATTTTCTTGTTTACAAGATGCCACATCTGAGGGGGGCTGACAAATCCTGAATTTCTGTAAAGATAACTGTCCAGAGATTTATAAGCATGCAGTGCTTCACCACTGAACAGCGAGGGAAAGTTAATGAGGTAATTATACACATCTGGGTATTCCACCTCTGGCAGTTCAATATCCACTGACACGGTCGTGAAAACTACGTCCGGTAATCGATAAGGGTCACTAATTTGTAGGTCGTTTATTTTAGACATATATCTAGTTATCTGTTCATTAGAAAAATGAGCCGTGTAGTCCGTCGGTTGAAATTGATCCATTTTGTACACGAGTGCAACAATATTCAGCTGTGTTGTTGACCGACAAGATGGCAGCTGTTTACATTCCAGCCGGGATTCGGTCACGTGACTGCAAGAGGTCTATACATCCCTGTTTAATGATATGTTGCTATGGAAACAGTCTTCAAGCAATTGCTTTCGACACCTTTGGACCAATCAGAATCCAGGATTTGTCACAGCTTTGGCGTAAAGTGTGGTGAAATTTGGCAAATGGTAGCCGTATCAATGTGTCAAAGATTGTTGGTTCAAAGAATCATCTTAGAATTCGTAGTGAATCAACGGAGTTGAGTCCACGAGACTCAAACGTGGCAGTTTTTCCTCATCATTTTGACTTGAAACTGTAAAAGTGATGTCATTAGCTAGCCTGGGCCCGCCCATCCTAAGCGTGACGCAACACGAGGGCCTGTTGCGAGCTTAGTCTGGCCAGGCAAGCTATCTACAGCTCTTCCAAGCTCCCAAAAAATCGGGAACCAGTCAACTTTGAGCATCTCCAACGGCCCTGGGTAGAGGCGTGTTCAAGGCAGTGACGTAGTAGAACTGCGACCGGAAGCCATAGATTGTTTACAGAATCTATGCCAGAAGCGCTTCATTCACATCACGAACATGGAGCAGCGGCAAGCCTTTAACACAGCGGTAGATGCTGTATTGAAAGCATTCAACGGGAAGTTCTCATTGAAAACGGAGCAAAGAGCAGCCCTGGAGGTATTTATTGAAAGGAAGGATGTTTTCGCCTTGCTCCCGACCGGCTTCGGTAAGAGTTTAATCTACCAGTTAGCCGCGTCGCGTCACATACGTCAGAGGAAAGAGTGATGTGATTGGTTTAAGCTTCGTCACAGCCTTTTCTGGCTTTGACCAGTAGCAAACTGAGGCATTTCAGGGAGGCGGGTCAACCACGCGCTCTGGGAAACAGTTGGGCTTAATATCTTGGCCAGACCAATTGCTCGGAGAGCTTTGAAGTCGCGTTAGCCAGACTAGTCATTAGCTGTAACCTCCAAGATTTATTTTGGATTGTGTCCGTAAATATTTCCGTCCTTTCAATATCGCGTAACGTTTTTCCAGTTTTAGGTAGCAGGAATTCTTTCGTGGTGTATTTTGTAGCCTGATTGTTAACCTGTTGACGTGGTCGCGATTTATTCCAGATGATTTTGTTCGGAGGATTATGAGAACAAGCAAGCAGAGGGGAGGGGGGAAAAGTGTCGTATGGATGCAGATTCAGGACGTTTGCGTCAAACCGTAGTGTGTTGGTTTTTTTTTTCCTTTTCTCTTTCTGATACGGTTCGTTAGAAAGTGATCCGAGCGCCTGAGAGGAGTCCGAGAGAATAAAATTGGCCATACTCTCAAGGAAGGAGGAATGGGGGAGGGCAGAAAGGTGGCTTGTGTGTGTGTGTGGAGTTTCCTCTGTAAGTTACAGCGACACCGGCCAGTCGTATACGTCTGTTCACTCGTGTATGGAAGAGGCCGAATAGCGCTTTAATCCGAGTGTGTGACTCCGCCCCGACACCAGCAGCAGTTTAAAAAGATGCATTCAGAAGTTTTAAAGTGGGGAAGAAAAATAGTGTGAAAATAAACGGGATTTGATACACAACATGAATATTTCCTCATGTCTCCATGTTCTGTGTAATCAGGTGATTTTTGTTATGTTTTGATGAGAGAGCTTCTTTGTTTGCTTCCCCCCTTTTTTTTTGACTGAGGATGACTCTTTCAGCTCTTTAACTTTATTCAACTTCATTTACTTTGTCATTTATTCATTCAATTCCGAATCAAAGTACGTGTTTTGGTCCGATTCGGACTCTTTTTCGCACCAAGAGGTGCGAATACGCGCTTCTCAAAATGAGCTCGACACATTTCACATGACTATATCTGTTTAAAAAAAGTTCTAAGAAACAGGAAGTGTCTGTGTTTGCTGTGATGTGATTGGACGATGAGGACGCTTTATTTGATCGTTTGCAGTATTCAGGGCGTTCGTGTTGAACTCGGTCACTTTTGCGTCCCAGGCGACTTATGAGACAAGATTAGATTTCAACACACTTTGACATGAAGTCGCTAAACATCATGTAATCAGGGCTTGTTTGTTTTTGAGATGTTGCACAAACCCAGAGTGTAACGATTTTTGTATGCAGTCCACAAAAATACTCCCGTCTATAAGGTGACTCATTTTAGATTTTTCGGATCACGGATCCGCTGACGGCAGTTAAATGCTACCGCTAGAAAAATAAAAAGTCTGTACGTATTTTTTATTTTTATTTTAACCGCCGAAATGTACAAAAAGAAATGTAAAAAAAAAAAGTCACATTTTTCTTGTAACAGCACTGTATGGAGCACTTGCATGTGACGTCACAGCCGATCCAGATTGTGACAGACGCCATCGTGTCGGTCAAACGCCATATTCCGCCTTCTACTTCTGGTTCTACTTCTGCTTTTACTTCTACCTTTTCTTCTGGAAAACCCTACTATATACAATTCTACTACAACGGCTGCGGCTACAAGCTCTCCCTACCTGTGCACGTTTTTTATGTTTTTTGTGTGTATTTTTGTGTGTTGTTCGTCTGTACCGGACTTCAATATCCACTACAACCGTATGGACTTACTGGACATTGGTTTCCAGCAGAAAATGACAGTTTGTAGCGATTTCCATCGCATGCACAACATTCCGGACGAGAAGAAAAAAAAAAACATTCCGGACGAGATAGCGAGACCAGCGGGGTCTCCGTGGATTGTTATCGGAAGCAAAGCGAAGGAGGCGGCGCCGGGAGCAGAAGCAAAAGCGAGGCTGCAGAGCCGGCCTGTTGACTAAGCTCAGAAAACAACCACTCAAATCTCCACTGCCAAGCCTCTACCTCTCCAACGCCAGATCCATGTAAACAAGACGGACGATTTGGAATTACAGCTGGAATTACCTTATTCTATTCTATAATCGGCTGGTCAGTGCTATACTCAATACTTAAGTGACTTACCCATCCAATGAGGATTCTTGTTTACAAGATGCCACATCTGAGTCGCTGACAAATCCTGAATTTCTGTAAAGATAACTGTCCAGAGATTTATAAGCACACAGTGCTTCACCACTGAACAGCGAAGGAAAGTTAATGAGGTAATTATACACGTCCGGGTATTCCGCTGGCAGTTCAAAATCCGGTCGTGAAAACTCTGTCCGGTAAGCCATAAGGGTCACAAATCTGTAGATCGTTTATTTTAGACATGTATCTAGTATTCTGTTCATTAGAAAAATGAGTCGTGTAGTCCGTCGGTTGAAATTGATCCATTCTGTACACGAGTGCAGCAGTATTCAGCGGTGTTTTTTCCGACAAGATGGCGGTTGTGTACTTTCCAGTCACGTGACTGCAAGATCTCTATCCCTGGTACTAGGTCATATTTCTTTAAGTAAAAAGTATTAGAATCGCAAATACAAACGACAGTGTGTGTTGCATATATCCACTTCAGCCGAGTCCGAAAACGAAACTATTTACGACATTGAGTATTCACTTGAATGTTTTTGTGGTATTTACGACCGTGTCAACCTCGTGCTGACCATGGCTGACGCTGACAGCATGGATTCCGAGCTATCGCCTTAACTGTACGTCAGCATAAAGTGTGGTAAAAAAAAAGTCTTTTCACTGTCTCACTAACCAAAACGTGGGCGATTTCGTCTCTCAAGCATTGAAAGTAAACAATGAAAAGATCAAAACGATCTTTGGTTCTCAGAAACAAGGTGATGTAACGAGCACGATGCCGAATATGCCTGCCATAACGTTAGTTCGCGATTTTGGCTGCAAGTATCTGACTGTGGAATTAGAAGAGGACGGTGCCGCAGAGAGTCCTATCGAATCAAGTAGCACGAACGTATCAGCCTTCGATGTGCTCATGAGAGCTCAACGGTCATATGACCACATACCTTCAGAGAAGTAAGTACTGGAATGCTTGTCCGTGTTATAAACTTATACACAAGAACACACACACACATTTTATATATATATATGTGTGTGTGTGTGTATAAAGTGTGTCTCTTGAATTTAAATTATTTTATCATCTTAATCCGATATTGAAATTTTGCCATGCAAAAAAAAAAATTGGCCAAGGACACTTTTTTTTATTTCGACCGACATCATTAAAAATATGTTGAAAAAATCTGTGAACCTAAAGATTAAAAATAGGTGGCCTAAAATAAGACCTTCATCACTGTAGGCCTGAGAGCTGTGTGTGTGCGCGCGCTTTTTTTTTTTTTTTCTGGTGAGTATTTTCTTTTAGCTCCACTCCCTCTTCAGGAAATGTTTTAAATATGTTTGGTGTTAAATCCATGGAGACCAAACCGGAAATGTACGAAGCCACAGAGCTGTGACCGTGTTGGTGTCTCTGCTCATGAACGTGTTGCATCGGAGTGTGTGTTAAAGAGCTCGATGCACGTGTGGGAGAGATGTGTGAAAATTCTGCAAACTGGAGGAAATTGTTTCGAAGTGTGTGTGTTTTTTTTCAGTGTAAACAGCCTGCGAGAAGCGTCTGATCTGGTGTGACGCCCAGCGGAAATTCAGATTGAACTGATTTCAGTGGAGTTAGAGTTTGGTGTTTGTTATTTGTGTCTTTGGTGATGTTTAAGGATGTTTATGTTCCGGCGTCAGGGGCGTACACAGTCTTACTCCTGCCATCTTGCTTTCATTTTCACTACTGCTCCAGTCACAGAGTCAGTCTACACACTCACTGGCCACTTTATTAGGAACACAGTTCTCTTGCAGATACAAATCAAGAGCTTCAGTTAATGATCAGAATGTTCACAGATCAGAATGAGAGAAACTGTGATCTCAAAGTGAAGTGTGACTTTCTTTCACTGTGGTATGGGTGCTGGTTTGAGCCAGATGGACTTTTTTTTTTGAGTATTTCAGAAACTGCTGATCTGGGGTTTTCTCACACAGCAGTCTCTACACAGAATGGTGCGAAAAAACATTTCATCAAGCGAGTGAACAACAGTTCTGTGGGTGGAAACAAAACACTCCTTGTTGATAAGAGGTCAGAGGAAAATGGACAGCTTCAAGGTGGTTTGAGCTTTTTAAAAAAATTTTTTTAGGATATAATAACTCATATAATCACTCTTTACAACCGTGGTGAGCAGAAAAGCATCTCAGCATGCAACAGAAAACAGAACAACACATTGGGTTCCAGTCCTGCAGCCAAGAACAGGAATCTTAGAACCAACTAGACTGCATTTCTGCAGAGAAAATGCAAAGTGTGCTTGCTGAGCTGTAGCAGAACAGCTAGCATGCTAACATGCTAACAGCTAGCATACTAGAGTGGAGGAGCTCCTTATGACATCACTCCAAAGTTCTACCCATTCATTTCAATGGCACAGAATTTTGCCGAAAAACGGGAATACCGAACGAACGACAAGGGATAGTGCAACCATTTTAACAAGCACGCCATTCCAGATCGGGCCCTACGTTTCAGCGATGGAGCGGTGTGTCTATCTCGAAAGCCCTAGGAGCAGTAGTGGATCCAAAAAACGGGTGAAACGGAATAATAATAATAAAAATAAAACTTAAGAAGAACAATAGTGTGCTTTTGCAAGCACACTAACGAAGAACAAGTTCCTATTAAAGTGTCCGGTGAGTGTTTACACAAGGCTGTGGTTTAAGATTAAACCACATATATGATGAAGATCCACTGGTGGTAGACCTGTGATTGAACAATACTCAGTATGTTCACACACAGTAATATTCCACCGTTATTCCCAGTGTGACACTCTTCGGGATTTGGTACAGGTCGTGTAAACAGCAGATTGTGAATTTGGGATTTTCTGATTAACGTGTCGCTCCAGGCTTGGTCACTGGGGATAAAATTAGCTCATGTTTGAAGTCTTTAATCCTCTGTAAAGCTGCTTTGTGACTGTCTGTCTATTTTTAAAAGCGCTATAAAAATAAACTTTACTTAAATATCACGCCTGCTCATAAACACTGTTCCTGCACCGAGATCTGTCTGCCACCGTCTGTCCTGATCCCCAGATCTTCAGCCCAGCCACATATGAAAAGTCGCACTCCTCCGTGCTCTTCCAGGTCTCCATCTATGTAGAACGATGTCTGCAGCACCAGGGAGTTTGAGGTGTCGGGGAACTCAACGGATGGATAATTTTACAACTCGTAGAAAAAAAAAAATCCTCCTTTGTTAGCGTGTAATCCCATTGAGTGGGTTCTATATCCACTTCTTGGTTTTAATAACTTGCTTGTTTTGCTGAACACAAACATGGCAATAAGTTCTTGTGTTAATGGACTTGGGGTGGGTATTGCCAAGGACCTCACGATACGATATGCATCACGATACTTGAGTCACGATATGATATTGCAATATCAAAATTTTGCGATATATTGCGATATTCTACATAGTTCACTGAAAAATGTAAAATGCATTATGCATTTTAAAATCCGAGTTGTATGTACATCAGATGATAGTGATAATTCATGGGACAAACTGAGCCAAAACAATGTAATTCAAATTATCCATGCCATTTTATTGTAACTATACAAGTGCAAGTTACAACATATTTGCAGGAACAACACACTGTCTGGAACACATTGAAAAGTGCAGTGTGCATCTTATGCCCTTTTTCCACCAAAGCAGTTCCAGGGCTGGTTCGGGGCCAGTGCTTAGTTTGGAACCGGGTTTTCTGTTTCCACTGACAAAGAACTGGCTCTGGGGCCAGAAAAACCGGTTCCAGGCTAGCACCAACTCTCTGCTGGGCCAAAGGAAAGAACCGCTTACGTCAGCGGGGGGGTGGAGTTGTTAAGACCAACAACAATAACAAGACCGCGAAAGATCGCCATTTTTAAGCAGCGAGAAGCAGCAGCTGTACAAACGCGAAGTCATCTGTTATTATTATTGTTGTTGTTGTTGCTGCTTCTGCTTCCGTGTTGTTTTTGCTTTGATATTCGCGCCAAGGTTTATGTAAATGTAGCGCCGTAACTGACGTATACAGCGACGTAATGACGTGGCTCCGCTTAGCACCGCGAGCGATGGAAAAGCAAACTGGTTCTCAGCTGGCTCGCAAGTTGAACGAGTTGTGAACCAGCACCAGCACTGGCCCCGAACCAACCCTGGAACTGATTTGGTGGAAAAGGGGTATGTGTCTCCCTGAACACAATCCTGAAACAAAGTGCAGTGTGGGTCAGTGTCCACACACTGAAACTGAATTGAAACCTCAGTGAATCATGTTTCTTCTGAACTTAGAGTAAATACTCAAAATAAAATGCAGTGTCTCTCACACACACTAAAACTGAAAATGCAAAATAAAGTGCAGCTTCTTGCCTTTGGCCTTAAATTACAAAATTAAGTTCACAGTTACAGTAAGTCACACATCACTGAAGTAGACGGGAGGACTTTGGCGCTGTCCAGTATAGTTTGCTTCGGGTCAGGTTTCGGTGGCTCCAGCTGAGCTAATATGTCGGGGTGGTGTCGTGCTAAGTAAGTTCGCAAGTTTGCTGTGTTACCTGAATATCTAATTGGAGCAAAACAGGTTTTGCAAAGTGCGTACTCTTTGTCCAGCTCACTGTTTTTTTTTTTTTTTTCCTCCTTTCCTTTGGAATCCAAAGTGCCTCCAAACATCTGCCTTAAAGTTCGGCGGCGTCTCTAGGTTTACGTTAACAGCCATGCTTGCTTGTATTTTTTCCTCACTGCAACCGCCGGGGGAAAAAAGAGAAGACGAAGAGTGCCTTGCAGTGAGCAGAGGTGCGGAAGTCGTAATTACTGGATTTACAACCTATCTGAAACATGACTTATTATTTGAAAAAATATCGATATTCAAATTTTGAGTATCGATATTGAATCAGAAGACAAAGTATCGCGATATATCGCCGTATCGATATTTTTGCCCACCCCTATAATGGACCAGACTCCACTTTTGGATCCCTTTTGGCTGAGAATGACCTGCATGCAGGGTTTGGCTTCTGGCACATCCGTACAGTTTTAAATACAGCGCCTACAATTAAACAGTTTGTTTATCTTTAATTCCTGGGCTTCTCTCTGTAACAGGGAGTGATGTCACATCCCATTATTACACTTTACAGTAGATTATTAGATTCTAATAGAATAGATGAGCCAAAATAATTGGGGATCTGTTTTAACGGGCCTCGACTCGGTACAAGTATGAATAGGTGGAGCTTAAAGTAGAAAAGGTTGAGAACCCCTGCTTTTAAATATTTAAAATGGATTTTAATATCTTTTTGTTTATTTCTTTGGATTTTGTGTGTCCGCATAAAAATGCGCGGTCAGTGACAGGATGAAAGTGTTGCTGTAATAATAATAAAAACGGTGTAATATTTTATTATAATCTATTTTCCTGATGCTGGCGTGAATCTGACCATTTTGCTGGAAAATCTTGAAAGGTAAAATCAGCCTTTTTATTTTATAAGGGTAAGTAGGAGTGACCATGTTCATGAAGCTCCGCCCCCAGGATCTGCAGTGGCGTGTGGAGTAGAATACTGTCTACATAGTGATTTGTGTTCGGACGCTCCGCCTGTCAAACAAGCGTTCCGGACCAGAAGTCTGTTTTCCAAATGAGATTTCTCAGTAATTGTATACAGATCTTATTAATGGCATGTTTTTTTTTTCTTCTTATCATGGTCTTGGTTATTTGTACAGGTCAGGAATAAATAAATCACCCGTTGCACTTTAATAGGTTTGTATTGAATGCATGCAGTAAAATAAAATGCATCTGCTGCGACATGGCCTGCGTGACCCGGCCTGCAGAGACTGGACAGATTACTGCTGGCTACCAGACTTCCTTTTTTTCTCTCTTTTTCTCTCTCACTTTCTTTTGCTTTCTCTCTCTCTCCCCCCTTTCTCTCTTTCTCGCGGTTAGGTTAATATGGGACGGCCTTGAGCGAGGCACTGAACTCCCGACTGCTCCCCGGGCGCTGTTAGCATGGCTGCCCACTGCTCTGGGGTGTGCGTGCGCTCATTGCGCGTGTGCACGAGTGTGTTCACTGCTTCAGATGGGTTAAATGTAGAGAGGAATTCCACAAGTGTGTGATGAATAAAGTTGCACTTTGTTTCCCTTTCTTTCTCTCTCTCTCCCCCTCTTTCTCTCTCTCTCGCTCTGTCTTTCTTTCTCTTGCTCTGTCTCTCTCTTTTGCTCTCTCTCTTGCTCTCTTTCCCCCCTCGCTCTTTCTCTCTTGCTCCCTTGCTCCCTCTCTTTCTCCCTCTTGCGCTCTCTCTCTCCCTCTCTTGCTTTCTTTTGCTCCCTCTCTTGCTCTGTCTTTCTCTCTTTCTTTCGCTCTCTCTTGCTCCCTCTGTCTCCCTCTCTTTCTCTTGCTTTCTTTCTCTCGTTCCCTCTCCCCTCTCTCTTTTTCTCTATCTTGCTCTATCTTTTTTCTCTCTCTCTCCTTCCCTCTCCCCCTCTCTTGCTCTGTCTGTTTCTCTTTCTTTCTTGCTTGCTTTCTTTTACTCTTTCTCTCTCTTGCTCCCCCCCCCCCGAAGTTAAACTGCAAAGTAAAGCCTAAAGTTGTGAGATTAGACTCTTGACACTGAAACATCTTTGATTTGGAAATAACTGTCAGACGTAAACATTTGATTTAAATTGTACGTATTTTATTCAAAAATTTGTCATTCTACATGAGAGAGTGTCATTCGTTACAGTTTGAGCCGAGGTGGTTTTTATTTTGAGGAACAAAACCGAAGAGCTGCTTCCTTTTCTTTTTTCACTCTGATGGATGTTTTTTTCCTCTCTCTGTTTCCAGAATTAATCACCCACAATGACTCATGTCTTCCAGCGTCCACTGAAACATGCGACTTGTATAGCATTAAAAAAAAAAAAATTGAGGTTCTACACACAATGAGGCGTGATGTTGATCCCGCCTCCCAACCCTTTTTCTAAAATGTTTTGGGTTTGTCGTACAGTCTGAAAGCTATTCTTAGCCTCAAACGAGGAAGTGAGTTAGTTTCAGGGGTGGACGCCGGTCGTGAATGAAAAAGCCCGTGTAGCTGTGTGACAGCGCTGGAGATTTCAGAGTGTTGCCTGAGGGTAAAAGAATGATAACGATCTCTACACCCGGTGATTACTGTAACGCGATGCGAAACAGTCAGCTCCACCCAGGCTTAGCTCAGGAGGTGCTGATTAATTCTCTAGAACGGCAGCTCTGATCGTAGTGCAGGTTTATTTGGCTATTAATGCGCTCGTTGGAATACTGATCATTGTTTCTAGAGCAACAGCTTATTCACAGGGATGTGTACAGCGTGTTTTTAACATCTGTGGAAGGAGTCTCCAGTTTTAGTGCTGTTAATGTTACGAAAGGGGAAAAAAGAAGCGCTGGTGAGACTTATAGCTCTTATAACGCGAGCGAGAACAGGAACTAACTTTTTTTTTTTTTTTTTTTTTGAACATTTAAATGTAACTGGAAATGGATAAAAAGTATGACACTTCAACAATTTTCATTTCTTAAGAAGTGTAAGAGGAATAAAGCACTTCAGATGGTGCTGTTAGAGGAAAATAATCAACATCGCAGTGGTAACAATGACTCCTCTTCATCATGCCACCCTGTCGTTGATTATATTCTTTTAACAGCACAACATAGGTGTTTTGCAGATGTTCCACGACCTTAAATGCAGCTGTAAATGTTAAAATTTGACGTGGTGTTCTTTAATAATAAAGTTGTAATTGTTGGGAGATTGGTTTAGAGCCACCTCAAATCACCAGATTTCAGAAAATGTTCCTGACTGACAGGGCATTAAGCCCTGCCCGATTGCCCGGGGCAAGTGAAACATGCATTCGGGTAAGTGGGATATGTCCCTGACGCACCCAACCGGGCAAGTTGGAATGAGCATATATTACGAACTAGTGCCACAAAAATTAGGCTCTTTGATCTTTTATTTCAGTTCCTAAAAGCGTCCTTCACTACGTATTCTCCATTATGTATTGGCTGTTTTCTTAGTCTCGGTTTCGTTTACTGCTTTGCGAGTTATTTTATATCCCTGCGCTGGTGTAGTATGGTACGCGTGCTGTTTACAGACCCCTTGTGCATGACATCACACATCACATGATAATTACAGCTGGGGTCAGACGGACACCGTCTTTCATGCGAGCAGCTTAATCTGTCTTCATTATGGTTAATTTTTGTGTTTTCGCTTCTTCAAACAGAGAAATAGGTAAAAGGCATGACCGTCTCCCTGCTATCAAGAAAAACGTTAATAAATAGAAGCAAATGCTTCAAGAGCAACGAGGAAATGAGCGATTAAAGAGAATACGAGGAGAGAAGCTCAGCCTGAAAACCCCAGAGAAATTCACGACTGTATTTTTAAAATATATTTTACAAAAACAAAGTCGGAAGTGAGGATGGAAGAGTTTGGTTAAGAATCTCGTTTTAATTTTTTTTCTGCTCACATTTGAGTTAGCGCCTTCATGAAAGTGTTTGATTTTTTCAAAGTTGAAGCCGTTTCCTTAAAACACCCACAACCTAAACGCTAAACAACAATTATCAACTCAAACATTATCCTGTCTGTCATGACACAGCGCGGTTTTTTTTTTAAACCTAGAGGTGGATGATGTAACAAAAAAAAACTGATATATATAAATATTCTCAAACACGGTACTGTTCAAAAGTCTTGGCACCCTATTGTTTTCTTCATACAAACTTTGTTATAGATTTCTATTTTATGATTCCTACGTTATCGAGTAATGAACCTGCAGTCTGAGAGAGTTCTACACAAACACGCTGAACTTTACAACAGCTGCGTGCTTGTGAAATGGAAATAAATCGACTAAGGTAGGAAAAACTATTTTGGATAAAATTGTTATTGTCCGTTAAAAGTATAAAGTAACCCTTACCTTACCTTGTACCTTGTCCAGGCCTTCACTCATCATCAGGTGACTGCTCTGCCTGCTCACGCTTTTTGCGTTCGTTCAGTGCGGTTAACAAGAGGTGACGCCATCTGTTGCGATCTAATGCTAGTCTCGCATCATCTGAGATGTTGCAATTATCACCAAAGAAGAGCTGGAGGTCTTGTTCTAAGATCTTCAACAGGGATAGCCTGGGACGCCCTACGCGTCGAGACCCATGAGTGGGCAACCAGTAGACGAGATGTAACGGGAACCTTTCACTCGGCATTCTAGCTACATGGCCGAAGTTGAGGAGACGTCGATGACTGACTGATGACGGTTGCTAGTGTGGAGCACTCAGTTCTTCTCCTTATCTCGCGGTTTGAAACATGGTCGTAAAATCGGACATTCAAAATCCTTCGTAAGCAGTTGTGATGGAATGCATCCAAGCGCTGTAGTTGTTGTTGTTTAAGGGCCCATGTTGCACAATCATAAAGCAGTATCGTGATTACTCCACACTCATAGATTGTAATTTTGGTGCTCAATGTGATCCCTCTATGCTTACATATATTATGATGGAACCAGTAACCAAACTTCAACTCAATGTGTGAGCTTCATTTTATGTTGCAAAGCCCTGTGACCATCTCTGATTTGTTTCATACTTTCACAAACTAATTATATTATTCCTAGTAAACACTGTACAGCATTTCAGCTTTACATCTTTGTTAGTTTTTGAGATATTGGGGCTTTAAAAATGGGGCGTGACACTGATTTTACTGTAAAAACAAGTGGCACAGAAAAAGATGCTCAGTTTAATGAGTCATTACTTTTGAACTATTCATGCTAGATGAATGAAATTTTCAGTTGTTCTTCGGTGCTAGATGTCTTTAACTACTATAAAAGAAGATCCACAGTTGCATATTTGTCAGTTTATAGCTTGCTGAAAACTGTAATTAAAAAAAAAAATCATTTGTGCTTTGGAGCAGTTTTGGCTCTCTGTATTTCCACATTGAAGCACATCAGATCTTTCAAATTTTGGTGTTTCTCACGTTGTGGTACTATTTTGATGACTAAGTATTTTTCTAAAAGACATACAATTTTCTGGCGGCACGGTGGTGTAGTGGTTAGCGCTGTCGCCTCACAGCAAGAAGGTCCTGGGTTCGAGCCCCGTGGCCGGCGAGGGCCTTTCTGTGTGGAGTTTGCATGTTCTCCCCGTGTCCGCGTGGGTTTCCTCCGGGTGCTCCGGTTTCCCCCACAGTCCAAAGACATGCAGGTTAGGTTAACTGGTGACTCTAAATTGAGCGTAGGTGTGAATGTGAGTGTGAATGGTTGTCTGTGTCTATGTGTCAGCCCTGTGATGACCTGGCGACTTGTCCAGGGTGTACCCCGCCTTTCGCCCGTAGTCAGCTGGGATAGGCTCCAGCTCGCCTGCGACCCTGTAGAAGGATAAAGCGGCTACAGATGATGAGATGAGATGAGATACAATTTTCTTATTTATGAGGCATTAAAAATGGAAAAAAAAACATTTCATGCCTATATTTCAAATGCATATTGCTCATGTATGACAAGGTTTACCATAAAAAGAATTATACTACTGGAAAGAGTACGTCTTCATTAATATATTCACAAAATATGAAGTTAGTTTCTTGAACCAAACTATTTATTAAAGTGAGATTTCATAAAGTTTCGATTTCATAAAATCAGTGAAATTTAGTTCTGTCTGAAATGTGGTGATTGTGATACATGTTTATTTCTGTAATATCTCATCAGGCCATTCTGTGGCTGGGAAGTTATTTAATTTGAGGGGATTAAAGCAAATAATGTGCATGAAATTGCTGGCTTCACGCAGTCAAGCAGACAGAGGAAGTTCGTGTGCGTATGCGCAGGTTTACCTTCTTCTTCTTTTGGGTTTTACGGCAGCTGGCATCCACAGTGTTGCATTACTGCCATGTACAGGTTTCCCTTTGAGCGTGCACTGACAGTTCCATCATTCTGTCGCTAAACGAACAGCTGATCACACCGAGGTGCTCGCTGAGCGCCCATATTTATTAGTTTGGTCCTGCGTTTCCTTTCCTTCGTATAGAACATAACGTCTTTTCTTCTCACTTTCTTTCCGTTACTGTAGTTGGTCTTTCACGTTTCATTCGCACACTCATGTCCTCCATTTTTCTCTCCTGTTTCAAATTTGTATCCCACAATGCCTTGTGCGAACGGGGAAAACCCACCACGTGATGCATGATGTAGTATCTTGAATCGGGTCATGGTGAAGCAGGAAAAAATAGCGGGGAATTTAGGGCCACGTGGAGATAAATTCATTAATTGCTCTATTTTTAAAAAACTAATAAAATTGGAAGCCTGTGATTTGAATTCAGTAGCTTTCGGTCACTAAACAAAAATAATTGGGTGTCGGGAAAATTCTTTTTATGACCTACACTTGAAAAATCTGAAAGGCCATCTACCTTTAAAGTGCATATCACAGGTAAATTCAGGAGCAAGATCAATGTAATTCTCCTATTTTATATTAGACTTTGGTCAAATATCTGTCACGTTTTGCATTCTCTGCTATTTTTTTACCTTGCGCAATACCAGAAAAATTCAGTTGAAATCAAGCCATTTGAGGCGAATTGGTCCGACTCTGAAAAAACTTGGCATTTGGATTTTCCGGCAAACACTGATTTTTGTGACGTCACCTACGGGACGCCTCCTTCTGAACCCTACGTCAGCGCTGGTTTGTTTATGAGAAAACGACCTGGTGGTTTTCTGCAAATTTCTTCAATGTTATCATGTAATTATTAAAGTGGTTAACAGATGTATCGTAGGAGGGTGTAGCAACACCAGTCTTGATGGGATTAGTACTCATCGTTTCCCAAAAGGCTGGACGATGAGAGAGAAATGGGAGCGCTTGGTCTACACAGGCTGTGCACTGAAACCGTGCAAAGCTCGCGCAGCCTGCTGGCGCTTCCGCAGGTGACGTCAGGATTCTGGCTCCAGACTCCCTTGGGATTTTTCCAGACACGTTTTATTTTATTTTTTTCTGCTGTAGACAGATGGCCTTGTGCAAAATTACCCTTCTGGATGAGTGTGTAAAGGGACATACTTTCATATAAAAAAAAAAAAAGGAAATTGGTCCAGAATATGCACTTTAAGGTTTCAAATACGCCACGTTTCATCACAAACAGAAATGTAAAATACAGAGCCACTGTACTTAAAATACAATCACTAAATTGTATCAGAGAACTAATATTTGTATTTTATGTCTAAATATTTAGCTTTATTCTGCAAGTTTTACCGTACCCAGTTGTCCGTAATTTAAACAAACTACAGTGTCAATAGAAGCAAAACTTCAAACATCAGCCACTGTATCTAGAGCAGTGTTTCCCAACCTTTCTTGAGCCACGGCACATATTTTACATTTGAAAAATCCCACTGCACACCACCAAACCAAAAAATAAATAAATAAATAAATAAATAATTTAAAAAAAAAAAAATATATATATATATACACACACACACACACACACACACACACACACACACACACACATATAAAGCCAATGGGGAGAATACCCCCCCCCCAGGAAAATTTTGAAAAATAAGGCTTTACAAACCACTTTTCCTGCAATCTGAGCTGTAGTAGATAAAAAAAATTGTCTTTTTTATATGTTTACATGAAAATGTTTCAAATCAATAGGAGTATTGTTTGAATTCAAAATAAAATCACATTCTACATTCAAGGGTATGGTTATAATTCATGATCAACAAAAATGACAAACTAAATTCACATTAAACTTAAGTTCTATTAATTATCAAAATGTTCATATATTAAATAAAATGTCTTAGGGTGACTGACCTTTTCTCCCCATGTCCTCATTAGTTGCATATGATTTCTTCAAGAAGTCTTTTGAAATATTTAAGTTTTCAAAACTGTCAGCATTAATTCAGATTTACTGACTATCTATGATATACATATTCAATGTATTAAATCGAACGAATGCTAAGTTTATGGGATAATGTCTGTGTACACTTTATACAGTTATTTATAGTTCACAGTCACTTCTCATTTTCATTTGATTATTTCGACAACTTCTTCAGCTTTTTGGCCAAAGACAAAAGCTTGTCAGTCCTCTCTTTTGTAAGAACTGTTATGATTGGCTGTCATGTTCTCGCCATCGATGTTTTGGCCAATTACATTGTAGATAACACGTATTCTACCGCGAGACTAAAGATGGCGAAAATGTAAACATGTAACATCGTCGTAGGAATGAATTACGCTTGAGTATCACGAAGGAACATACCCCAACCCCCCCTCGATAAATGAAGAAAAAATCTCAACGGATTTGGCATAAGATAAAAAGGTCAATTTTTACTCAGAAAAAGCGGAAATCCGCCGAAAAGCGGAAAACTCATCCCTGCTATCGCTATCACCGCTGTCACACCCGAAGCATTACTAATTCTATGAAGCACTTGCATGTGACGTCACAGCCGATCCAGAGTGTGACAGACGCCATCTTGTCGGTCAAACGCCATATTCCGCCTTCTACTTCTGGTTCTACTTTTGCTTTTACTTCTACCTTTTCTTCTGGAAAACCCTACTATATACAATTCTACTACAACGGCTGCGGCTACAAGCTCTCCCTACCTGTGCACGTTTTTTATGTTTTTTGTGTGTATTTTTGCGTGTTGTTCGTCTGTACCGGACTTCAATATCCACTACAACCGTATGGACTTACTGGACATTGGTTTCCAGCAGAAAATGACAGTTTGTAGTGATTTCCATCGCATGCACAACATTCCGGACGAGGAAAAAAAAAACATTTCGGACGAGATAGCGAGACCAGCGGGGTCTCCGTGGATTGTTATCGGAAGCAAAGCGAAGGAGGCAGTGCCGGGAGCGGAAGCAAAAGCGAGGCTGCAGAGCCGGCCTGTTGACTAAGCTCAGAAAACAGCCACTCAAATCTCCACTGCCAAGCCTCTACCTCTCCAACGCCAGATCCATGTAGACAAGACGGACGATTTGGAATTACAGCTGGAATTACCTTATTCTATTCTATAATCGGCTGGTCAGTGCTATTGAGGTATTTCACTCACGTGACCAAGTCATGTGATGCTGCCATTTTGGACGGCACGGCTCGAATCAGTTTGAATGTGAGGAAGGCGACAAACGAAAAACATAAAAGAAAAAGGAGCGAGATGCAGAAAACACCTTCACTATCCAGCGACGTAGGGCATTTACAGGGCGAGCAGAGGGAGAGGTATTTTCAAAAATTGAGGTTAGCAGGCTTAGAGAATGACGTTTACCTGCTTCCACCAGGATTGTTCACTGACGTACGGAAGTACACGAAGCCCTCGTCTTTACCTGACTTCGGCCCACATGATCTGTATACCTATGTCGTTAAAAACCCATCGCCATACACAGGTATTGATCTGAAAGCGTATAAGAGTTTGGATGCCTACAAATATTTTGTGTCAGGCTGGGTAACATGCCTACATCAGCGGGTCGTCCCTGTAGCCGGTGGTCGCCATCTTATTACAGCTAAGGTTTGTTCACATTTTCATTTACTTTCGGTCCTCAGGTTAAACAAAATGTTATTAAATGTCATTGAAATAACTTCTTAGTCTGTTGAGACATGGCCCGTTATAAATTTGCTGTTACCAGGCAATGACCAAGAACTGTATTATTAGGGTCGGTGTAGTTGTAGCAGTGTATTAGCAACTAGCTGTTAGCACTAGCTAATGTCAACAACATCGTAGCTGGTATGTTACTGTAGCAATGTTTACGTTCAGTCATTTGGATGACTGTTAAAACCTTTCAGTCTCAAGTTTTTCCTTTACTGGATTTACTAGTTTACTGAGCTAGCGCGCTCGGCCAAGCCGGGAGCCATCGCGCGCTCGCCGGCCAAGCCGGGAGCCATCGCGCGCTCGCCGGCCAAGCCGGGAGCCATCGCGCGCTCGCCGGCCAAGCCGGGAGCCATCGCGCGCTCGCCGGCCAAGCCGGGAGCCATCGCGCGCTCGCCGGCCAAGCCGGGAGCCATCGCGCGCTCGCCGGCCAAGCCGGGAGCCATCGCGCGCTCGCCGGCCAAGCCGGGAGCCATCGCGCGCTCGCCGGCCAAGCCGGGAGCCATCGCGCGCTCGCCGGCCAAGCCGGGAGCCATCGCGCGCTCGCCGGCCAAGCCGGGAGCCATCGCGCGCTCGCCGGCCAAGCCGGGAGCCATCGCGCGCTCGCCGGCCAAGCCGGGAGCCATCGCGCGCTCGCCGGCCAAGCCGGGAGCCATCGCGTGCTAGCTCAGTAAACTAGTAAATCCAGTAAAGGAAAAACTTGAGACTGAAAGGTTTTAACAGTCATCCAAATGACTGAACGTAAATATTGCTACAGTAACATACTAGCTACTGTTGTTGACATTAGCTAGCTTGCCGTCCAAAATGGTGGACACCGGGGCGTCACGTGACCCTGTGATGTCAGGTGAAATACCTCAATACTCAATACTTAAGTGACTTACCCATCCAATGAGGATTCTTGTTTACAAGATGCCACATCTGAGTCGCTGACAAATCCTGAATTTCTGTAGAGATAACTGTCCAGAGATTTATAGGCACGCAGTGCTTCACCACTGAACAGCGAGGGAAAGTTAATGAGGTAATTATACACGTCCGGGTATCAGCGCTCGAAACTAACGGTGTCCCGACGTCCCGGGGACCATAAAAAATGTCATCGGGACACAAAATTATCATATCTGGGGCAATCCCAGGACAATGGAAAAAAATAGATCTAGAAAAAAAGTTCTACATTAATATTATTTACAAAGCCGTAACACATACGTAGACATTCACCTAATTTGTCAATTTTAATTTTAAAACGTTAACAGCGAAAAATACATAGTAGCTACACTTTCGATGCACCTGCATCCGTAGGCTACAGAGCAGCGCATTCTGTTCTAGAATCTTCGGCCGGAGTCCGCATTATATGGACTTGGAATGGAATTGCTACCGCACACGCTACGCCGACTCTTGCCAGAACAAAAATGCTTAAGTGGTTGAAGCGGACCGACCGCGGGGAAGAAACTGAAAGCCCAGACATACTGTAACGTCTCCGGGACCTTCAGGATCCAAAGTGTCATCGCCTGGTCTGCAGGCAACGCTAGCAACTGAATGAACTTAATGAACACTGTTAGACACGTTATAAAATACAACAGGAATGATGTGGATGATATTGACGGAAGATACCGTTCAACAGAATAAGTGAGTTTTCTTGGTGTCTTTTTAGTTCAGAAAGTTTAGTCAGTCAGCAGCACAACTAGGCAAGGACCTGCCACTATGCTGATGTTGCTAACATTTGCACCCATGAAACGGCAGCGAAAGTTCATAAAAATGGATAACGGAAAGTTCATAAAAATGGATAACGGTAATGGTGAAAATTATAAGTTGGCCTTATAAGTGCCAACAGATATTCAAGGTATAAGTAGGTGAAATGAACATAAAAGGGGTCTTATTTTCAACTAAAGTGTACTGCAGATGTAGGGAGTTGAAACATTTTCTGAATGAGCTAGTTGGCCCCTTTAAATAAACGGGTATCTATTCATACAGCGAGATCGCCAAAGTTTAATAAACTGAAAATGCAATAACTGTAATTTTGAAGTAGATGATGTATAGGACATGTGTCGCTTGTGTCTTGTGACTTATTGTAAAAATGATATAAAGGGTTCAAAATCACATAGTTACAAATATAATAGTAACTTCATATGATAATATTAACCACTGGTTATTTCAGAGAGGAAAAAAATGGGGACACTATTGCTTCCATTCGGGACAATACAACACAGAATTCGGGACCACTGGGGGACACAAAGAAAAAAAGTTAATTTCGAGCCCTGCCGGGTATTCCGCTGACCGTTCAAAATCCGGTCGTGAAAACTCCGTCCGGTAAGCCATAAGGGTCACAAATCTGTAGATTGTTTATTTTAGACATATATCTAGTTATCTGTTCATTAGAAAAATGAGCCGTGTAGTCCGTCGGTTGAAATTGATCCATTCTGTACACGAGTGCAGCAGTATTCAACGGTGTTTTTGACCGACAAGATGGCAGTTGTGTACTTTCCGGTCACGTGACTGCAAGATCTCTATTGTTTGAATGGCAACAGGTAGATACACAGTTTAATTAGCTACCTGCTGCCATCTATTGGAAGAGTATTTGTTCTTCCAGTCACTATACGTCGCTGCCATAGACGAACGAAGACAAATTATCTGCAGTAAATAAATAATTTTCGGAACAATTAAGTGAAATTGGGTAACGTCCCACGGTACACCTGATGATCTCTCATGGCACACTAATGTGCCGCGGCACAGCGGTTGGGAAACACTGATCTAGAGAGCACGTAGAAGCACACAGCTATATACCTCTGAAGGACACTAGTAATAGCTTAATATTAAAAATCTATATAAATTTGTCAATTTCCAGGTTTTATATATTACCTGGAGCGTCTAATCATATAATACATAAGTAATGACTCATTGAACTGAGCATCTTTTTCTGTGCCACTCGTTTTTACAGTAAAATCAGTGTCGCGCCCCGTTTTTAAAGCCCCAATATCTCAAAAACTAATAAAGATATATAAGGCTGAAGTTTTGTACGGTGTTTACTGGGAATAATATCACAAGTTTGTGAAAGTATGAAACAAATCGGAGATGGTCAGTCAGGAGGCCTGTGGTGATTTCATATGGACTGAGCCTTTATTGTGCAGCCTCGGCATTAGAACATCACTCGGGGATATCAGCTTCATTTACTGAATGTATTTAATTTTATTATGCAGAACCATGACGACCGCGGTGTCTCTGGAGGATGCTCTGTCCAACGTGGACCTGCTGGAGGAGCTTCCACTCCCTGACCAGCAGCCCTGCATCGAGCCCCTGCCCTCATCTCTCATCTTCCAGGTAACGTTTATTTTATCGAAAATCAAAGGAATTTACTGATTTGTACGAAAAACAAAAAGGGAAATTAATTCACGTTGGGTTTTCTATAATTTGAGAGATTTAGAGGCAGTTTTTTTCCCTCATTTTTATGAAGTCATAGACTTTGATTTAATTTTAGTGTAGTAGTTTGTAGTTAATTATTTCTTGACTGAAGGTTTTTTTTCCCTTCATTAAGTTCAGCAGTCCTGATAGGTTTGTCTGTCGTTTTTTCAGGTGAAGGACTGTCCGACTGACCTTCAGAGAGAGATTGAAATGCTGTATTGGGAAATTGCTGTATTGGGATATTTAGGGATGTAATTAATAAATGACTCGATGTTTGTTTTTTCTACCGACAGCCCAACTTCAACACCAACTTTGAAGATCGCAATGCATTTGTGACCGGCATCGCACGCTACATCGAGCAGGCCACCGTCCACTCCAGCATGGTAAACCTCATTCTGCCTCGCCTCTGTGTCCATCCCTCTCTCGCCTCTGGCTCGCCTGTGGGTAATTCTGTGCCAAATCACCAGAAGGCTCCTGACTTACCATCACAGATTTGCTTCATAATTTTTTATTTTGATGCCCTTGTAACTAATAATTATTGTGCAAAATTTTAGGCCAATATCTCCACCAGTTTTGGAGATATTAAGCCTTCAAAAAGGGGTCGTGGCCCCATATTGAGCATCGTGGTGCGTTCATGTGCTATGGGAATTATGGTAAATACCAAACGCCGACATGGAAAGCACACATGAACGCCCCCTCTTGTGGTATTTTCCACTGGGCAACTTGTAGAAAATTTTGATACACGAGTTGCCGAGATGAGATGAACTTTAACCTTTTCAACATGGCGGCGAGCGGTACAAGACACTTGAATGATAAGCATTGTACGCTACTAAAGTTTTTTTTTTTTTATTAGTACTAGTGGGTAGTTTTTGGTGTCTATGCAATGTTGCGTCATTAACAAGTGTAATATAATACGTTAGAAATCCGTTTCCTTTAAAAATGTGTTATGGTTTGTTTTTACCTATCCAGAGCAGACGCTATTGCTAACGATAGCTAACTAACTATTGCTAACTAGCAGTCCGCGTCCTTTGTCAACAACAACAAAAGCATGTGAACACAACACACTGGAAAATATCATCTTCCCATAGCACATGAACGCAGCATCAGTGTTACAATCAAACACCCATAGTTTGATGGCTAATAACTTTTGAACTGTTCACACTAAATGGTTCAAGTTTTCACACATGATTCCTTGCTATAATAAGGCTCTGTACACAGAAGGAGAGCTTTCTATGTGACGTATTTGCAGATTTATGGCGTGCCAAATATGGCTTCCTGGAATGCGCATTTGTCCATGGTAGCACTTTTGTCTCTCTATATCTCCAGATTTAATGACACCAGATGTCTGATTTCTTTTTAATATACGAGACATGTTATAGTACTATCAGGAAAACATGTTATATCTGTGACAAAAATTATACTTGTCTCATATATAGGCCCCTAAAAATGGAAAAAAGCTCGTCGCATCTATTTTGAATGCTTATAGCAAAAATCTGACAAGATCTACCAGAAAACAAATGAGATCAGTGAAAAGAGCAAGGTCTAATTGATATGTACCAGATATGAAGTTGGTGCTGTGAAGAAAACTATTTCATTCAAGCTGTTGAATATAGAAGGTTTTAAGACATGCGAAAACGGCATTCACAAAGTTACATCATAGTATTTTGGCTTCTCAAAGGCAAAATGCATTGTAATTGCACGTTTTCTTATTATTCTTTTCGTTCTTCCGCTCTTTCCTTTGGCATAAAACTCCTAGGATTTTAATCCTAGTTAATGATCCTGTTGCAACACTCTGTGGTGGGTGGAGCACAGAAGCACGGCAGGCCAGAACTGAGTTCTGTTAAACTCCTTTATTTAAGCTTTACAGCTTTTGACATCCAGGACAGTCTCCCAGTCACACGCTCGCGCGCACACACACACAAGTGTTCTGGCTGGGGAGAGAGCTCCCTTCCTCTGCTCTCCCTCTCCTCTTATAGGGCGCGGTCACTGGGGAAGACACACAAACACAGGTTAATTCCCGTCAGGTGCAGTGATTCTGCCACTTACCTTCCCTGACTCCGCCCTCCATTCACAGACCGACGCTCGACCACGCCCCCGCTGCCACAGATCCATTATAGATTTCTGTTGGGGAGAGGTCAAGGATGTGCAGCTGACTTTACTTAGGTCAATATTAATGAGGTCAAGGACACGATGACATGAAATCACTTTGCGTGACCTGGTTTTACTTTGAGTGATAAAGTTCAGTGTACACTTTCACTAACCATGTGATAGGGTAGCTCAGGCCGGGGAATGAGGAAAGCCTAATGTACTAATTAAAGGTTACACCCTGTCAGACATGATCCCAGGAAAATATGTTGCATGTTTGTATGACCAGCAATGGTGGATTGGTAATATCTGTGCGATATCGGAGGAGGAACAGGATGTGCAAGTACAATTTATGCACCCTCGTGGTCCTGCGAAGTCTTACAGTTGGCCCAGAAGAGAGGATATCTGTTGGGTTCCACTGATGCACATCATAAAGATCATAAGCCCTGTTCACACGGCACATATTTGCATCGATGCTGCACCGATGTATTTTGTTGCGATATATCTTACATGTAAATATATATATATATATATCTTATATGTAAATTTTGTGGAGCGTTCACACGTCACAACCCTGCTTACTAGAGAGAAGCGTGTTAGCACCGGTGCAGCCCCACTTGCGGTCACACGGCAGTTTCTGCGACCGTGTTATAGTAGCAAAAACTTTATTACTATCATTTCCTTTGATAGTAATAAAGTTTTGATATCATTTCCTTTTATTATTATCATCATTTCCTATCATTATTACTATCATTTCCGATAGTAATAATGCGGAAATGAAATATGCGCATGCGTGAAAATGTACTTCCTTTTCCCGGTTGTCATGGCATCATCAAGCGCCGGGAAAACAACGTGGATGAAGACACCAGTGTTGCCAGATATTGCTGACTTTTTCCATCCCAAAATATGTTCAAATCCACCAAAATGCACTTAAAACTGACAATCTGGCAACACTGGAAGACACGCAGTTCTGTTGTTGTTGATATTCGCCATTTTGGAAGCGCAAAATACCAGGATGCAAATTATGCAATGCCCGTATGTAATCAACTCTCCTCACGCGTAGCGAGTCTACCCCTGTAGCGTTCAGACGTCCCATTTTATATCGGTGCTGCCCCGCAAACTAGCATTTACTCCGGAGTAAATTTCTTAAACCACCTCCCGAGCAGGGTTAGATTTGCACCGGTTTAAGCAGCTTTCAGGGGCTACACCGCTATAACTTTGTACCGTGTGAACGCTCTACCGGGGCAGCCCCGGTGCTACACCGGAGTAAAAGTTGCCGTGTGAACACCCCTATAGATGCACCAATCACATCAACTGGTAGACAATGTGTAGTTCTGTCTGGTGTGGTGAAAGAAATTGACCAGTTATTCAAACGCTTCAAATAGACATGCTAAGTCTACATGAATCGAATTAAATTTGTGTAATTGACTCTTGTGAGATTTGTAAATCATTTATCATATTTACAAATATACTACATATATGTATAGTCAAGAGAATTTGAATTAATAATGATGTAGTATGTGATGTAACTTTGTGAATGGCGTTTTCGCATGTCTTAAAACCTTCTTCATATCTGGTACATATCAATTAGACCTTGCTCTTTTCACTGATCTCATTTGTTTTCTGGTAGATCTTGTCAGATTTTTGCTATAAGCATTCAAAATACAGACGCGACAAGCTTTTTTTTTTTCCATTTTTAGGGGCCTATATTAGCCTAGTAAACTAGACCCACCCGCCTAGCGGCCAAAAATATTTTTGCCTACGAGTGGGTCTAGCCTCGCACCATATCAACAAAACACCCCGGGCGTCAAATCGTGCCCGCCAATCACAACGCAAGGTTTTTGTTTGGATTCTTTGGGCGGGCTTTTGCAGGAGTGACGACAAGGCTGCGCGACGCTGGAGAAAGCACAACAGGAAAGATGGCTACGGCTAGTGAACAGCGCTCGTTTGACTCCGCTTTGGAATCAGTTTTAGAAGAATTAGACTTGGAGTTTTCGTTGAAACATGAGCAGGAAGAGGCTCTCCGCTCATTCCTTTTCAAGAAGGACGTTTTCGCTGTTTTGCCGACCGGCTATGGCAAAAGTCTGATCTACCAGCTGGCTCCGCTCGTAGCCAAAAGGATGGGGCTAGTTTGTGCAGTACGAAGAATTAATAAACAGCTTTGAAACATTACTTTTTGATTTTCCCGTTATTTTAAATTTAAGGGAAATTATTTCACCAAACACCACTAAATAAAAACTCTCAAAAACAGTTTAAGCAAACCCTTGAAAAACACTTGAAAAAAAAAAGTGTATGTTAAGTATGTGGTACAGACTCCAAACTTGTGGTCATTATCTCCAAACTTCTTAATATCTAGAACCTGTTTATTAATTAATACGCATTTTGAAAAATTATTTATTTCAAGGCCTCCCCCACTGCTTTCTGTCACTCTGACTACGTCACAGTCACTGTTGCGCTGATTGGTCAGAGCGTTGGCCTATACGCACAGAGACAGTTTGAAAGACAACGGGTTGTTCCTCCTACACCCTTTGGAAATGTCTACGACCGAGACCAGACTAAATATTCACGTTTAGTCTGGCTTGCCAGGCTAGGCCTATATATGAGACAAGTATAATTTTTGTCGCAGATATAACATGTTTTCCTGATAGTACTATAACATGTCTCGTATATTAAAAAGAATCAGACATCTGGTGTCATTAAATCTGGAGATATAGAGAGCCAAAAGTGCTACCATGGACAATTGCGCATTCCAGGAAGCCATATTTGGCACGCCATAAATCTGCAAATACGTCACAGAGAAAGCTCTCCTTCTGTGTACAGAGCCTTATTATAGCAAAGAATCATGTGTGAAAACTTGAACCATTTAGTGTGAACAGTTCAAAAGTTATTAGCCATCAAACTACGGGTGTTTGATTGTAACACTTATGTTAAATATGGGGCCACACCCCCTTTTTGAAGGCTTAATATCTCCGAAACTAGTGGAGATATTGGCCTAAAATTTTGCACAGCAGTTATTAGTAACAAGGGCATTAAAATAAAAAAAAATGAACAAAATCTGAGATGGTCAGTTTGGAACTTTCTCTAAAATCTGGTGATTCAGCACGAAATTACTCCTGTGTCCGTCCCTCTCTCGCCTCGGTGTCCGTCCCTCTCTCGCCTCTGTGTCCGTCTGTCCCCGTGTCCGTCCCTCTCTCGCCTCGGTGTCCGTCCCTCTCTCGCCTCTGTGTCCGTCTGTCCCCGTGTCCGTCCCTCTCTCGCCTCTGTGTCCGTCCGTCCCTCTCTCGCCTCTGTGTCCGTCCGTCCCTCTCTCGCCTCTGTGTCCGTCCGTCCCCCTCTCGCCTCTGTGTCCGTCCGTCCCCCTCTCGCCTCTGTGTCCGTCCGTCCCCCTCTCGCCTCTGTGTCCGTCCGTCCCCCTCTCGCCTCTGTGTCCGTCCGTCCCCCTCTCGCCCCGTGTCCGTCCGTCCCCCTCTCGCCCCGTGTCCGTCCGTCCCTCTCTCGCCCCGTGTCCGTCCGTCCCTCTCTCGCCCCGTGTCCGTCCGTCCCTCTCTCGCCCCGTGTCCGTCCGTCCCTCTCTCGCCCCGTGTCCGTCCGTCCCTCTCTCGCCCCGTGTCCGTCCGTCCCTCTCTCGCCCCGTGTCCGTCCGTCCCTCTCTCGCCCCGTGTCCGTCCGTCCCTCTCTCGCCCCGTGTCCGTCCGTCCCTCTCTCGCCCCGTGTCCGTCTCTCGCCCCGTGTCCGTCCGTGTCCGTCCGTCCCCGTGTCCGTCCGTCCGTCCGTCGCCCCGTGTCCGTCCGTCCGTCCGTCGCCCCGTGTCCGTCCGTCCGTCCGTCGCCCCGTGTCCGTCCGTCCGTCCGTCGCCCCGTGTCCGTCTCTCGCCCCGTGTCCGTCCGTCCCCGTGTCCGTCCCTCGCCCCGTGTCCGTCCGTCCCCGTGTCCGTCCCTCGCCCCGTGTCCGTCCGTCCCCGTGTCCGTCTCTCGCCCCGTGTCCGTCCGTCCCCGTGTCCGTCCCTCGCCCCGTCTCTCGCCCCGTGTCCGTCCCTCGCCCCGTGTCCGTCCCTCCGTCTCTCGCCTCGGTGTCCGCCTCTATGTCCATCCCTCTCTCGCCTCTGACATTGAAGTGGGTTTGTTTGCTTGCTTGTTTTTTGCGGAGATCTCCGCTTACCCTTGGTATAAAATAGATAACGCTTACCCTTCCCGCTTACCCTTGGTATAAAATAGATAAAAAAGCTCAGTTTTGTTAATCTTGGAGTAATTCAAAAGAATGTAACATGACATGAGTTAATCAACCAAGAGGCCAGGGGACATTTTCAAAATGATTCTACCACCACCGTGCTTCACAGGGTGTCAGTCATATTCTACAGTTTTTTGTTTTTTTTTGGTGTGTGTTTATGCGACAAAAGCATCGTGCAGAGCTAGTAATTACTAGTAAACTAGTAAATAAACTAATTAATATTGGCACCCCATGGTCATGCCTAAGCTAAATCATGGTTCTGGTACTTGACTGTTTGTTTGTTAACCATATGAGAGGTGTTTTTTAACCTTTTCTTTTGTGTACAGAACGAGATGTTGGAGGAGGGCCAGGAGTACGCTGTGATGCTCTACACATGGAGAAGCTGCTCCCGAGCCATCCCTCAGGTAGCACGTGCCACAGTGCTCACGTCGCTTCTAGTCGCTTGTTATTTTGCATTTTCATGATTTTTCTCACCGTCGTCTTCCAGGTGAAGTGCAATGAGCAGCCCAACAGAGTGGAGATCTACGAGAAGACAGTCGAGGTGCTAGAGCCTGAGGTCACCAAGCTGATGAACTTCATGTATTTCCAGGTAACGATTATTGATGTTGGGTTGTTGTCATGGTGATGGTGTTAACCTTCTTGTCCGTATAAAAAGTCGTACTGGTGTGTAAGAGCTTCACATGACCAAAGGAGGCTGTGAATAACTGAACGACGATGGTTTTCTTTCCCAGCGTACTGCGATCGATCGTTTCTGTGGTGAGGTGCGTCGCCTGTGTCACGCCGAGCGCAGGAAGGACTTTGTATCCGAGGCTTACCTGCTCACCCTGGGAAAGTTCATCAACATGTTTGCCGTGCTGGACGAGCTGAAGAACATGAAGTGCAGCGTCAAGAACGACCACTCGGCCTACAAACGGTGCACGTTACAAACAGTTCACTCTCTGGAGGAACAATAATACAGTTCAACATCTATTTTTAAATTTCAAACCCATGTTTTAAGGTCATGCTTATCCTCTGTTCAGTTTATTACCGCTCATTTTGTACTGGTTTTGCCATGACTTTACATGGCTTATTGTATTTGTGTCAACATTTTTTGCCTATTAGCCATTTTATACGATCAGACAATATTATTTGAGTAGACTTTTATTTCTAAAATTTTTATTTGTGATTCCTTCACTCAAGAATACGACTGGAAATCCAAGCTCTCTAAATATATCATGTAATGCTAGGTAGCGTCCAAAGGAAGGCATGTAAGGCTATATCGTTCAATGATAAATCGTGATGGATGATTCGAATCGGTGAAATAAAAAAAAAAAAGAATCGTGATTATCATCAGGTTGTGTAAATGGTTTTCCAAGCTGTAATTGCACTGTTTAGACAGCAGAGGGCGCACAATAGCAGGAATGCTCATGACTTCACTGTAGTCAGAAGTAACACAGCTCTAATGCTGCAAAAACAGATCTGAAATATGAAAGAGCTGTTGTGCGATTGTGTACAAATAGATTTAACAGGAAATCAGAGCTCTCTCTGTTTATAGACTGCTGAAACGAGAAGAAAATGGAGGGAGTACAAATGTTCATAAAAGTTTAAGAAAAGGAATATTTGTTCGTAACTTTTTACATTCTTAATAAAAGTAATATTTTAGTAAGTATGCTGTTATTTTGCTCCAACATTTACAAATGTTGGGAAATTATAAAAAATTGTGTGGTGTGGGGTTTTTTTTTTTCCAAAAATATCAGAAAATTGAATTATCAACCCAGTATCGTGAATCGAATCGTGTATTCGATTAATCATTACATGCCTGCCCAGAGGTGCTGACATGTACAGTTTAGCACCATAGCATGTAATATTTTTGACTACCGTGATCCAGGAGACATCAGAAATCTCCACGTGAGTGCTTTTTCAGTTAAAGAAGCTCTCAGAGGTTGGAACGATGTCATTTTTTACTTCTGCATTCTAGCTACAAAATGAGGAGGGATAAAAATGGACAAGTTAGCCTGCTCATCACCTGTGATGAGTGATGTAGCCCTCGCATCTGATTGGGGCAAATGATCAAATTGCAGCTTGGATGTTCTTGTTAGCGTTGTGAGCACCTCCATGGTCCTAGCATTCCGCAAACACGTTCCAGCACATCGACCACATATTAACTTTCACCCAAAGCTTTTGGTATTGTGGTAATGTGAAATTAATGCATCACTTCCTGTTTCTGGAACTAAAAAGACAGTACCACTAATGACCAGTAGAGGGAAATCTATACTGTAAGAAATAATATTCTCTCATGCTGGAGACTCCTTCGATAAATGTTACATCATGTTCTTCCAGAAAACTTTATATCGTAGAAAGTTGTGCAAGTCCCTGTGGGCGAGCTGTCACGATAGAAATAACATCAGAACTGGTGCGTTAAATGCAGTTGTGCTGCTGTTACAGACAGTTGTTTTGTTTAATGTTTTCTGACCAATCGGAAACATGAATTCGGAAGCGCTGTAGTATAAAAATCCTGAAGATCGGTTTAGCAGTTAAGTGGTCCAAGCATTAAAAGCTGTTTGTATCGGACAGAGCCGCGCAGTTCCTGAGGAAAATGTCAGAGCCATCTTCTATTCAGGAGTCTCAGAACTTATCCATGTTCCTGGCCAACCACAACAAGATCACACAGGTACCACAGCTCACTGACCGTCCTCTACTCTGGATTGAGGTTCTACGAGACGGTATGTTTAAGTAAGTGTGTGTGTGTGTGTGTTTCAGTCCCTCCAGCAGCAGTTAGAAGTGATTAATGGTTATGAAGAGCTCCTGGCAGACATCGTCAACCTCTGCGTGGACTACTATGAGAATAAGATGTACCTCACGCCTGGCGAGAAGCACATGCTGCTCAAAGTAAGACACCACACACACACACACACACACACACACGGGGTTAGTTTACTTTTTCATTTCTTTGGACCATGGTGATTCGTAATGACGTTCTTCATCACTCCTGCGTCCTTCCAGGTCATGGGCTTTGGGTTGTATCTGATGGATGGAGCCAACAGCAACATCTACAAACTGGACGCTAAGAAGAGAATCAACCTCACCAAGATCGACAAGTTTTTCAAGGTGTGGAGTGAACAGAAGACTAAATATTTTGTTTTGATTCTCAAACACACTCCCCCCCCCCCCCCCCCCCCCCCCATGTGATTGTGTTTCAAGGTAGCAAGCAAAAACAGTAGTGCAGGAAATTTAAAAAAAAAAAAAGGCCAACTAAAATAATACTGAATAACACTGACGTTATATGCGAAATTCTCGTGATCACAAATTTCTTCTTCCGAGTCACTGTCGCAGTTCGCTGACTGAGTTAAAGGATCACAAACTGAGGTGATGATTGATTCCTTCGTCTGTTATGGAAATGACGGAGGTTACCGGTGTATCATTCGTTGTCAGTGTCCACCCACTGACTCGCGACGTTTTCTAAATCTCCACCATTCAGTTCATTCATGTGTCGCAAATCGCTGATATCGTCGTTTAAATCGCGCCGTGGGGCTGGGGGTATAAAAACACCACCGGTGCACTTTAACTCAGTGTTAAGTTTAGTGATATCATCAGCAGTCATTCCGTCCTTTTATCGATCCTTTATCGATCCTTTCTCGATAATCGTTAGCAATTGACACCTAAGCGAGGATCGTATCGTTAAGCCTTTGTTTTATGGCGTTAATACGTATTGTTAACTCGACTGCAGACTTGATCACTTATTGTTAGTCTCTGGGGGAAGAGGAGCTCATGGCTTGGTGTGTCATGTAAGCAGGCAAATGATGGATGTAATTGCAGGAAGTGTGTTTATTTACAAACAGGTCAAAAATGTGAGACAAAGAAAGGTCGGGTCGTGAAACCGGGAAATGGTCACGTGAGGCACAAGCGAAAGGCGGAGTCCAAATACACAAAAGAAAACAAATTCAAAACCAGAAAGGCAACACACAGGCCATTATTTAAAAAATGTTCTGTTTCTGGTCCATCGGCCAGGTGAGTGCCGTTTGTGCTAGGGATGGCGAAAACTAAAAAAAAAAATCTTGACCGACCACTGAGCCTCATTAGCCGGTTAAAGTCGGTTAACCTATGAGTTTAACAGGGATGCAGACGGCGCGCCTTTTGGCGGATGCCGCCTTTTTCACGGCTGAATTGTGCAGATCCGATTTTTGGGGGGGGGGGCGTTGGAGTGTCTGAATAATTTCAACGGCATTTGCTTATTTAGTAATTTTAATACAGAATTTACTCTGATGAAATTATTCAGACACTCCAACGCCCCCCCTTTAAAAAAAAAATCGGATCTGCACGATTCAGACGTGAAAAAGTCGGCATCTGCGCCTTTAGTTTGTGTGGAGAGATATGATCTGCAATAACATGCATTGTTGGCTACAGACCGAAACATACTTTCAGAATGCACTGGCCAAGGCAGGACTAAACTCGATGTGCCTTCTAATAATAATTAAAAAAAAAAGCAGAATAGTAATTTGTAAGCTAAAAAGCCTGTGTCTACACTTCTCTCGCCGAGTGGTAGCTGTGTTCAACTGGGGTGGGAGGGCGGGACATGACTGAATGAGTGTTTCTGATTTGTCAGCTGTCTTCAACTGGGGCGGGAGGGCGGGACATAACTGAATGGGTGTTTCTTATTTGTCAGCTGTCTTCAACTGGGGCGGGAGGGCGGGACATGACTGAATGGGTGTTTCTGATTTGTCAGCTGTCTTCAACTGGGGCGGGAGGGCGGGACATGACTGAATGGGTGTTTCTGATTTGTCAGCTGTCGTCCTTACACCGCATGGCATGCCCCAAGCGTTTACAACACAGAATTCCAGGTTCTCCGCTCCAAAATCGGCATCTTCAAAACGATTGATTTTTTTTTTTTTTTTTAACCGACAACCAAAAAAAGAATTAACCGGTTGACGTTGATTCGGTCAACCATCGGTCAAACGGTCATCGGTTAACATCCCTAGTTTGTGCGGTTGAAATTTTTTTTTTTTTTAACGCCGGATTTTCGACATTTTTTCGGGTTCGTAAATCTAAACTCGAACTTGACATTTACGCATTCCGTGCAGAATATAGAATCGAATCAGCTCTGCGCATGCGCCGTGCGGCACAAAAAAATGGCAGCCACCATGAAGGAAGGAGATCCGGAGTTTTCAAACATTTGCTTAAGTGTGAAATCGCAAAATGGTATTCTAGCGAACAACAAAATAGTAAAGATTCAGAAAAACAAATCATTCAGTGATCATTTTAATAGTGTAATTTCATCTGAACTAGGCCTAACGGTCGATTTAGAACTACAAAAAGTCCGTGTGTCGGACCATCACAAACCATTACTGGAAAATTCGTTTGATCTTGATCCATCCGAGACATTACAAACAGCTTTTGAGTTTTGTTATGCGAAATTCATTACCTACTTTGTTAATGACCCTGACAGATCTGTAGGAGAACAGTCCCTAAAACGTGGACCTAAAAACGCAGCTGCAAGAGCAGTAAAAAAATCTAAAAAAATAAGCATGTTAAAGTTTATTTACATTGAGGTTAAAATTTGTTTACACTGAAGTTTTGCTTGTCATAGTTTCAAAGAACAAAAACCTGAAAACATTGGTAAATTATCAGTTTCTTTGCACTCTTGCATAAAAATTCTGAATGTCAAACGAGTGCAGTGCAGTACAAAGTTTAGTGTTCAAAACATTTTAAGTACCTTTGCAAAAGTTTTGCAAATGTTGCAGTCAGCATTTAAAATGCTAACAAAGTTTTTGTACAAGTTTCAATTGATTTAAACTGTCATATTTTATTAAATATGTCTGCTTTTGTAATAAATAATAAAAAAAAAAATCCCTCCCTCCCTACTGAATTTTTTTGCTCACCTGATGGACAGGAAACGGATTTTTTTTAAGGATGGCCACAGATACAAAGGTTTGGTAATGTGAGACATTCGGTACAGCGCGTATACTTGGCCAAGTCTGTGTGTTTAGAGGATCCTTATAAGCACGCTGTGATTGCACTCTAATCCGGAACAGGTGCATGGTACCGTAATTGGTCCTAATGGTGCTCGGAGCATGCAGCACACATGCATGTGACACAGTGATGTTTTATTTGAAGACTCTGACTCATTGTCATTAAAAGCAGGGCACACAAACTTTAGTTTGTTATCTGTGAAAGTTCGTAGTAAGAGTTCGTTCTAGCGGAGTTGCAGTGTATGTTGTTATTACTCAGCTCTGGGTGCCTTGATAAGTAAAGGGGTTTTATTTACTTAATTTTGCCCTTTTTTCCTATTAAAACAAGCCAATAAAATATAACCAGTTAAACTTGGCTATTTTTTTCTGACTCGCCTCAGCTACATTATCAGAACGTGGTGTTCATATCAGCAGGAGTTTCTTGCGTTTCATATTTAAACGCTAATCCTGCGTTTTCTTTCCGATGTGAACTGCAGCAGCTGCAGGTCGTGCCCCTGTTCGGAGACATGCAGATCGAGCTGTCCCGGTACATCAAGACCAGCGCGCATTTTGAAGAAAACAAATCCAGGTAAGACAGCCGTATTCTGATCAAATTACTCACAGCTCTAAAATTTATATAATTTTTTTTTTTCCGTAAAACTATGGTACAAAAATATTATTAGAGAGAAAAAAAAACCCAGCATAGCACATCAGTTTACAGCTTACTTTCAAAACATTTCATATTTTACTCCCTCTTCACTGTTACATGGTGTTCATTTGCATATTGGAACCTGATTGGCTGTGATGTTTTATGAGGCGGTAACACTTGGGTTTACTGTGAGTACACTGAAATGAGTTGAGTCTAAAAAAAAAGGGGGGGGGGGTAAAAAATTTAATCATTACATCCTAAAATATCGTTTTAATCTTGTTTATTTTTTAAAAACCTTTTATTACATTTCTGTTTAAGGGAATTTTACATAAAGGCAAAGCAGCATGTTGAGTTCATTTCAGTGTGTATTATACTGTTTTAATTTGATGTGTGTGTGTCTCTCTCTCCCAGGTGGTCTTGTACATCTACAGGCAGCAGTCCTCAGTACAATATCTGTGAGCAGATGATTCAGATCCGTGAGGATCACATGCGATTCATCTCTGAATTGGCTCGCTACAGCAACAGTGAGGTGTGTCCCTCCCCTTTTCCACCCAGCAGCCATTTTCATCTAAATTAATCCTCATCATTTCAAGCCAGCTGTTACTACGTTTACATTTTCGTTTAAGGCGTGTTTCGCAGACGTCCTGATCCGCTGCGACTCTACAGAGACCAAACGCTACAGAAGTGAACCCTTAAATCTCTGAGTTGTGGCTGATGAAGTGATCTGAGCTCGTTAGGAAATTGCGCTTGTGTTACTCGTTTAGCGGTCGAACCTTAATTAAAATAATTGAATAATTTCCTGTCAGGAGCAGTATTTAAGCACAACACCACTACCGGAGCTTTCATTTTTCCTTTAGCGTGTTTATGTATTTATTCACTTCTTCATGGCCGTCACACTCTGCACACTTTCACTTCATGATCATTAAAGTCATTTTACATCTGGGGTTTGTTTTTGTAACTTAGCATGTTGTTTACTTGGTGTACTGCTACTGGTACCCCAGACAGAATTCCCAAAATTCTCCTTGGGGATCCATCCATCTATTTATCTATCTATCTGTCTGTCTCTGGGTGTCTTCCTCTTGGTATCTGTCTGTCTGTCTGTCTGTCTGTCTGTCTGTCTGTCTGTCTCTTTCTTTCTATCTAGCTCTCTGCCTGTCTGTCTTTTTGTATGCTTTTCTGTCTTTGTTTGTCTGATTCTGTTGGTGTCTGTCTGTCTGATCTGTTGATCTGTCTACGGCTGTTTTTCTGTTGGTCTCCTATCTATCTGTCCATCTGCTTTCCTGTCTGCCTTTCTCTATGTCTTCATGTCCTTCTGTTAGTATCTTTCTATCTGCCTTTCTGTCTGTCTGCTCTTCTGTTGGTGTCTGTCTGCCCTTCTCTGTCTGTCTGCCTTTCTGTCGGTGCCTGTCTGCTTGCCTGCCTGTCTGCCTTTCTGCCCTTCTGTTGGTGTCTGTCTGCCTGTCTTTCTATCTGCCTTTCTGTTGGTATCTTTGTCTGTCTGCCTTTCTCTGTGCCTGTCTGCTCTTCTGTTGGTGTCTGTCTGTCTATCTTTCTGTCTGCCTTTCTGTCTGTCTGCTCTTCTGTTGGTGTCTGTCTGCCTGCCCTTCTGTTGGTGTCTGTCTGCCCATCTTTCTATCTGCCTTTCTGTTGGTATCTTTGTCTGTCTTCCTTTCTCTATGTCTGTCTGCTCTTCTGTTGGTGTCTGTCTATCTTTCTATCTCCCTTTCTGTCTGTCTGCTCTTTTGTTAGTGTCTGTCTGCCTTTGTCTGTGTCTGTCTGCCTTTCTCTTGGTGCCTGTCTGCCTTTCTCTTGGTGCCTGTCTGCTTGCCTGCCTGTCTGCCTTTCTGTCGGTGTCTGTCTCTCTGTCTGTCTCTCTGTCTGTCTGTCTGTCTGTCTGTCTGTCTCCCCTTTTCCACATGCGTTCTGTAATATTGGTGTAAAGAAGTGCCTCAGTATTCCAGCTTTAGCGATCAACGCTGAACTAAATAAAGTCGACGTGAAGCTGCTCCAGTGTGTTCACGGTGCGAGCTAACGTTCCACAACCAGAGGAGTTACATCACTACCAAATTATTACATCGTTACAGAAATGACTTGTTTTAAACATTATTTCACAGCCACTGTTTGTTTGTCAGTACATATCTCTAGAACATGCGCGTATCCCCTTTCCACAGGACCTCAGCTCTCATTTAATCAGCTCACATGGACAGAACAGTGTCGCACACAACAAACAAAAAGAGCCCATGTTTGTGTCAGTTCATGCAGTTGGCTTGATTCAGTATTAAATTAGGTTGTTTTTTTTTTTAACTACAATTGAACGGTGCTGGAGTGGGAAAGGAACTGGACCTGTTTTGTTCCGGATTTAAGGGGGAAATGAAATCCCACCAGGGTTTGATTCAAACACTGCATGTGTGAAATCATCGTACAAAAGAATGCAGAGAGGAAACATCAGAGTCCATGTGTTGGAGCGATACGTGGATATTCAGTAGATGGGTGGTATTTTAATAGTGCGTTACGGTTACAGTTGAATATCTTACTTTCTGACTCTGTGTGTGTGAAGGTGGTAACAGGATCAGGACGCCAAGAGGCTCAGAAGACAGACGCCGAATACAGGAAGTTGTGTGACCTGGCCTTGCAGGGCCTTCAGCTGCTCTCTCAGTGGAGTGCTCAAGTCATGGAAGTGGTGAGTGTGTTTGTGTGTGTGCACACACGCACTGGCAAGTGCCACATCACCACAGCAGACACTCTCCTTTATAAACAGATTAATCATTAAAGTGTTTTCTCAGAAACACATTTTCTGACGGTGTTTCTTCTTTCTGGTAGTATTCATGGAAGTTGGTGCATCCGACAGACAAATATTCCAATAAGGAATGTCCCGACAACGCGGAGGAGTATGAACGCGCCACCAGATACAACTACACCAGTGAAGAGAAGTTCGCGTTGGTGGAGGTCGGTGTCTGATTCTGAAAAAAAAAAAAGTGTGTGTGTTTGAGAGAGAGTGTAATTCAGATAGAACACCAGTTCTGAATGACTGAGGGTTTGGTTCTGATTGGGTCCAGGTCATTGCCATGATAAAGGGGCTGCAGGTGCTGATGGGTCGTATGGAAAGTGTGTTTAACCACGCCATCCGCCACACCATCTACTCCGCCCTGCAGGACTTCGCCCAGGTCACACTGCGTGACCCGCTGCGCCAGGCTATTAAGAAGAAGAAGAATGTCATCCAGAGGTGGGTGTGTGTGTCTTAAAACATAAGTATCAGAACTTATAACACAGTCCAAAATCGGTTTAGCAGCCATTAACATGTCAATAAATCCTCTTGAGTGTGTTCAACTGGTATGGTAAATCAGTATCGGTGTTTATAACGGCCAATAAACGATGATTAAAAGAAACTGAGAGACACAAAGGATCTTTGAACCATGTTATTGTAGTTGCTATGTAGTTTGTCCACTAGAGGGCGCAGTGCAACTCCATTGTTCTCAACACACGTGTTTGGAACGTCACAAATCCCAACGATCAGCTGACCCAAGCAGACACGCAGAGTCATGCTATTTATTTATGACAGTAAAACAAGTTTAAACAGCATTCTCATGTTATCTTGGTGAGGGCTCTTGAAAAAACTACACACAAAAATATGATATATCGTTACCACCAGTATATCGTTATCAGATTTTTAAATCCTTGAATAAGAAAATTATCTGTCTTAAGAATCCTAGATCAGTCAGGTGCTAATTTGAAAGATACGTTGTGTTTTGAATACAGAAACAAATGCATCAACACCAGCTAATTTATCAGGAACATCTGGTCTCCTAAGTTTACATAGAATTATGCGAAAAGCATCCAGTCCTGCAGCTGGAAGAGCCTTGATGATGGTGGATAGGAAGGCTACGGTAACTCAAACCACCACTCTTTACAACCGTGGTGAGCAGAAAAGCATCTCATCACATCGAAACTTGAGGCAGATGGGCTACAACAGCAGAACGCAAGATCAGGTTCTGCTCCTGTTGGACACGAGCCGCAAACTGGACGGTTGAAGAGCTGAAAAACATTGTTTGGTCTTCACCCATCCAGTTTCAGGATGTTTGACGCTCGTGGACCTCGAGGACAGCTCTCTGCCAAAATGAAAGCACTTTTTTTTTTAATAGAAATATTGCAGATGTTAAAGGTCAGCTGACTATCCTGACCACGTGCCTGATCCAGAAATATCAAGATGTGGTCATAATTATCATGCTTTCTTTAACTTCATGCATAAATAAATAAACGCACACTGTGTTGTCATTAACGGTGATGGATGTGCTGTTGCAGTGTCCTCCAGGCCATCCGTAAGACCATCTGTGACTGGGAGACGGGACGAGAGCCTCATAATGACCCAGCTCTGCGAGGGGAAAAGGATCCCAAAGGAGGGTTTGATATCAAAGTGCCACGTCGCGCTGTCGGTCCTTCTAGCACTCAGGTGTGTTTGAGACAAATTTATTTCATTATTTATTCATATTAATTTCCAAACAATTACAGTGGTGCTTGAAAATTAGCAGTTAATTTGAAGGTGAAATTAGAGTCAGGTGTTTTCAATCAATGGGATGACAATCAGGTGTGAGTGAGCACCCTGTTTTATTTAAAGAACAGGGATCTATCAAAGTCTGATCTTCACAACACATGTTTGTGGAAGTGTATCATGGCACGAACAAAGGAGATTTCTGAGGACCTCAGAAAAAGCGTTGTTGATGCTCATCAGGCTGGAAAAGGTTACAAAACCATCTCTAAAGAGTTTGGACTCCACCAATCCACAGTCAGACAGATTGTATACAAATGGAGGAAATTCAAGACCATTGTTACCCTCCCCAGGAGTGGTCGACCAACAAAGATCACTCCAAGAGCGAGGCGTGTAATAGTCGGCGAGGTCACAAAGGACCCCAGGGTAACTTCTAAGCAACTGAAGGCCTTTCTCACATTGGCTAATGTTAATGTTCATGAGTCCACCATCAGGAGAACACTGAACAACAATGGTGTGCATGGCAGGGTTGCAAGGAGAAAGCCACTGCTCTCCAAAAAGAACATTGCTGCTCGTCTGCAGTTTGCTAAAGATCACGTGGACAAGCCAAAAGGTGATTGGAAAAATGTTTTGTGGACGGATGAGACCAAAGTAGAACTTTTTGGTTTAAATGAGAAGCGTTCTGTTTGGAGAAAGGAAAACACTGCATTCCAGCATAAGAACCTTATCCCATCTGTGAAACATGGTGGTGATAGTATCATGGTTTGGGCCTGTTTTGCTGCATCTGGGCCAGGACAGCTTGTCATCATTGATGGAACAATGGATTCTGAATTATACCAGCGAATTCTAAAGGAAAATGTCAGGACATCTGTCCATGAACTGAATCTCAAGAGAACGTGGGTCATGCAGCAAGACAACGACCCTAAGCACACAAGTCGTTCTACCAAAGAATGGTTGAAGAAGAATAAAGTTCATGTTTTGGAATGGCCAAGTCAAAGTCCTGACCTTAATCCAATGGAAATGTTGTGGAAGGACCTGAAGCGGGCAGGTCACGTGAGTAAACCCACCAACATCCCAGAGTTGAAGCTGTTCTGTACGGAGGAACGGGCTAAAATTCCTCCAAGCCGGTGTGCAGGACTGATCAACAGTTACCGCAAACGTTTAGTTGCAGTTATTGCTGCACAAGGGGGTCACACCAGATACTGAAAGCAAAGGTTCACATACTTTTGCCACTCACAGATATGTAATATTGGATCATTTTCCTCAATAAATAAATGACCAAGTATAATATTTTTGTCTCATTTGTTTAACTGGGTTCTCTTTATCTACTTTATGCAGAAATATGAAATTCTAAAGGGTTCACAAACTTTCAAGCACCACTGTAGCTTTGAGCTTTTGTTTATTATTCGATCCCGTCCCTGTGCAGCTCTACATGGTGAGGACGATGCTGGAGTCTCTGGTAGCGGATAAGAGCGGTTCTAAGAAGACGCTGCGCAGCGGTCTGGAAGGACCAACCATCCTGGACATCGAGAAGTTCCACCGCGAATCCTTCTTTTACACTCACCTGCTCAACTTCAGCGGTAAGAACCTCTTCGTCTCGATCAGCTGCAACTCGGATTCAGAAATGAAGCTCTGTTTTAAGAGGAGTATCTCGAATATTATAAGTAATAAGCAGGCACGTTTGATTAAAGTGCACGCTGGATATGGGATTTAAGAGATCGGTTTTAACAGACTAATGCTGGGATAATGTGCAAATTCAGCCCGGGTTCATTTTGACCCAAGTTTGCTGTGGCTGAGAAATTTCCAGCATCAGACCTGAATATGAATGTCAGGACTTTCAGCATGACCTAATCAAAGAACAGCGATGTGGCGTCGAGTATGTCGAATTTTTTAAAATATTTTCTCACCTAGTTTGATTCCATCATGTTCTTTGACGTTCCTTCTGTACCGTGATTGACACTTTCCTGATCCTCCTCCCCGATGACATACAAGAACGTGACTGCTGATTGGTCTGGGTCTAATTTCTTGTGTTTCCAGTCTCCCGACCAAAATACTGTGAAAATTGATGGCACGATGATGTGATCGTCTAATTTGATTATCGTGTCGTCTAATCCCAGCATTAAGAGACATGATGATGATGATGAGGTAACTGTGTCCTGTTACAGAGACCCTGCAGCAGTGCTGTGATCTGTCCCAGCTGTGGTTCCGCGAGTTCTTCCTGGAGCTCACCATGGGCCGTCGTATCCAGTTCCCCATTGAGATGTCCATGCCCTGGATCCTCACCGATCACATCCTGGACATGAAAGAAGCCTCCATGATGGAGTAAGTAACGACTACAATTAACGCTACGTTCACACTGCAAGGCTTAATGCTCAATTCCGATTTTTTTGTGAAATCCGATTTTTTTGTGAGGTCGTTCACATTAACAAATATATGCGCCTTGTATGTGATCCTCAGTATGAACGAAAAGTGACCTAAAAGTGTTCCGCATGCGCATTGCAGGATACGACGACGTCACACGCAGTGAGCATGGTCAGTGTTTACGGAAGTAAAACCGCCCGGTTGCGGTATGACCCATCCAATCTAGCTTGAATAGCTGTATCCCCCCAAATGGAAATCAGCTCCCTAACCTCTGCGTCCTTCCATTGAGAAGATTCAGAACCTTCACAGCCCGAAGCGTCCCTCGCATTGATGTCATGCGCAGGGGCGCAGATACGTTTTTTGAACTGGGGGGGACAAAGCTGCCAGCAAACCAACCCCAACCCCGATATGCCTGTCAAACTTGTTGTGGGTTACCATAGCAACCAAGCTCGAGCTCGCAACCTGTGCGGTCTGCGCAGCTCAACCAACCGAATATCAGTCTTTGTTTTGTTTTATGTGAGTTGTTGCAACTATGTATACACTGCTGTGCACCTCAATAAACCGAATGGTAATTAGTCTTTTGATTTTTCCGTGAGGTTTGCCTTATGCAAAGAAAGACAGCATAGACGTTTTTTCCTCCCTATAAGTGGGGGGGACCGAACGAGGTGAATTTAAATCTGGGTGGGACGAGTCCCCCCCTCTATCTGCGCCCGTGATTATGCGCCATGTTGTAACTTTTTTGAGAGACCCGCCGCCTACTTCAGCGCAGAATAGTGACGTTTGTGGCTTGTTGATGACATGTAAGTCGGATGAATGCGACCTGGCGGTTCAGACTGAAGTCGCATATGAAAAGAGCGGATAGGAATCGGAATTAGGACCACATATCCAAACGGCCTGGGTCGGATTTGAAAAAATCGGATCTGTGTCGTTCATATTGTCAATAAAAGATCGGATACAGGTCACATATGGGCGAAAAGATCGGATTTGAGTCACTTCAGCCTGCAGTGTGAACGTAGCCTAAAAGCTCTAAGCGTGAAGGTAGAAACATGTCTGAGATCGGACTTGTGGGAAACGTTTCCTTGCATTCATTTGAAATTGTCATGAGCAATATGTTTTTCAGAGGCTTTTCTACAATACACGATATGCATACAGGTTTTTTTTTTTTTAATTCTAAAAAAAATTTAATTTAGTGTTTAACGTCACAGTTTAAACCTTTTTTTTTTGTTAATTTACTTCTTTTTGCAGTTTTTAAGATTTGGTACAGGTTTTTTTTTTTTTCCAAAGCCCCACATAAAATGCATCATAATATCCATGATGGTGCTTTTTTTTAACACTTTTTTTTTTTTTTTTTTAGTAAAAATTTATCATAATGTCTATCACATCGTCCATCTATAATTTCAATATTTAATACTTAAAAGCAATTTTAAAAAATTATAGGAAATTTGTGAACGCCAGCAAAACACAAACTTTTTAAGTTTAAAAAAAATCAAGGAAGAAAACTTACTTAAAAATAAAAAAAAACCCTTTAATCAAGTTTATGATGCTATAATTTTCTTTTACATTTTATTTATTATCCACAGGAAAGTTTTCTTGTTTCTGCTACATGTGATCAGTGTAAAAAATACATCATGGTAGTGTTGCTTTTATTTATTTTTATTTTTTTGTGTATACTTTTTTTTTTCTTCTAAACCTCATACACTGAGTCTGAGAACCAAATTTCTTTTTTTCATGTTAAAAAATAAACTTTAATCGTTATAGTATAATTTTCCTGTAAATTTTTTTTTTACAGTTTATAGATTTTATTTATTATCCACAGGATTTTTTTTTGTTTCTGCTACATGTGATCAGCATAAAAATACATCAGTGTTGCTTTTTTAATTGTATTTATTTATCTGTATTTTAACCTCATGCACAAAATGAGTCTGAGAACCATTTATAAATTAAATAAATAAACATATAGACGCTCACTGCATGAAGCTTGTACATAAATAGAAATGCTGTAGTTGTAGAACATCGCGTGAGTTTCACAGAAAAATAGCATCCTATTACATGCAATATGTTCAGGGACACATTTTGCTTTTTAAATTATTGAAATAAAACTGATACATAATTAAATATAATAAATAACTGTTCTATGGTTATAATTTACCTTTTTGTTTGCATTTGAAGATTACATTTTAAAATAAGTTTTAAAGCGTGCATGTTTCATTTAGAGCCTTTTAACTGAAATCCAGAGATGTGAGTCGTTTTGATAAAAATGTCGAGGATGTGTGTGTTTTAACTTATTTTAATAATGTGTTAAAACCAAACAAGTTGATAAATCCTGGCTCTCCGCAGGTACGTGCTGTATCCTCTGGACCTGTACAATGACAGCGCACACTACGCTCTCACCAAGTTCAAGAAGCAGTTCCTCTATGACGAGATCGAGGCTGAGGTAACGTCGTCATCATCATCATCTCAAACCTCCAGTGATGATATTACAAACCCAGTGTAACTTTCAGATTCACCACAAATTATTAAGTACTAAAATCAAACATTAGAGAAAGTTTCAGATGTCTTTTTGGATTATTTTGTGCGTGTGCATCTCACTTTTCCTGAACATTATTTATGACTAAAATCTCGTAGTTTATGAATTTATTGATACCCATCTTTTTCTTTTTTCCCTTTCTTTTTTCTTTCTTTCTTTAGGTGAATCTGTGCTTTGACCAGTTTGTCTACAAGCTTGCTGATCAAATTTTTGCCTACTACAAGGTTTTGGCAGGAAGGTGAGGTGGGAAAGGATAAGCAGGAACCGTGTGTGTGTGTGTGAGAGAGCGATGTGCACTGGTGTTCAGCACAAATGTGTGTTTTCACCTAATTTTTTAATTTTGTGTTGAAAGATGTAAACTGTGTCCCAGAGACATGCTGCACTGAAGGACAGTCTACAGAGAAACTGAAATCAGAATAAAGGCAGTGTTTCTGCCCCAAAACACACAGGTGCCAGTACTTTCATGTTGGTGAGGAAAATTTGACCTAATGTCTGCCCATGCGAAATACATGGCCAAGGGTGCCAATACTTTAGTGAAAAGCAAAGTGTTTAAAAAGCAAAATGTTAATCTCATGAAAATATAGACTTTGCAAACATTCCAACGAGGGAGAGCATCCCAGGCGGATGCTAGGCGGTTGCTATGACAAGGATGTTGCTAGGTGGTTGCTAGGGTATCCCAGGTGGTTGCTATGACAAGGATGATGTTAGGTGGTTGCTAGGGTATCCCAGGTGGTTGCTATGACAAGGATGATGTTAGGTGGTTGCTAGGGTATCCCAGGTGGTTGCTAGGGTATCTCGGGTGGTTGCTAGGGTATCTCGGGTGGTTGCTATGACAAGGATGATGTTAGGTGGTTGCTAGGGTATCTCAGGTGGTTGCTAGAGTATTCCAGGTGGTTGCTATGACAAGGATGTTGCTAGGTGGTTGCTAAGGTATCCCAGGCGGTTGCTAGGATGTTGCTAGGCAGTTGCTTGGGTATCCCAGGTGGTTGCTAGGGTATCCCAGGTGGTTGCTATGACAAGGATGTTGCTAGGTGGTTGCTAGGGTATCCCAGGCGGTTGCTAGGATGTTGCTCGGCGGTTGCTTGGGTATCCCAGATGGTTGCTATGGTATCCCAGGTGGTTGTTAGGCTGTTGCTAGGATATCCCAGATGGTTGCTAGGCTGTTACTAGGATATTCCAGGTGTTTACTCGCATGTTTGTAGACTGTTGCTAAGGTAGCCCAGGTGGTTGTGAGGGTGTTGCTCGGCAGTTGCTGTTGTGTAGGTGCTTGTGAGGCTGTTGCTTGGGTATTTCTGATGTTTGCAAGAGTATCCCAGGAGGTTGCTCAGGTGGTTGCTAGGGTATTCGAGGTGGTTGCTAGGGTGTTGCTGTGGCATATTTCCATGATTTTGTATTGCGTCATATTTCGAATAAAATGTAATGTTGTGTTAGGGCCGGGTGATGTGGTGATATCGATACTGATATTGTCATAAATTGTCACAATACACTTTTATTTATTTATTTATTTATTTATTTAAATAACAGTTGCAAACTGTCATGGGGAAGCAGCTGATGGATTGGTTTTAAAACTGCAAAATGTTATTTTTGTGTGTTTTTATATCATGGTAAGATATTTTTAGTCATACCACCCAGCCCAAATCACATTTCTGATATTTCACTGATATCTTTTTATATTTATTACAGGGGTGTTTTTTTCTCCTCCTCCTTTTCAGTGTTCAGTAATTCATTATTTTAGACATTAAATAAAAGTAGCGTAAAAACACAAACTGGATTTTGATTATTTTACTGGGAGTTTCTTCATGAACTTGTACACTGTGATACAAAAACATCATCTAATATCATGATATATTTTTGTCATCGTCCACCCTGAATTCTTCTTTTTTCTGCAGTTTGCTTCTGGATAAGAGACTTCGGGCAGAATGTAAAAACCAGGGTGCCAATATTCCATGGCCTCCCTCCAACCGCTACGAGACGCTGCTGAAGCAGAGACACGTCCAGGTGAGGACTTAAATCCAGTTAAATGTGTATTAGGGAGGTGTGTGTGTAACTGAGGTTTTTTCCCCCCCCTTGCAGCTCTTGGGTCGTTCCATTGACCTGAATCGTCTCATTACTCAGCGAGTCTCTGCTGCTCTCTACAAGTCCCTTGAGCTGGCCATTAACCGCTTCGAGAGCGAGGACCTCACCTCCATCGTGGTACGTTCTCTAACTTTCTGTAAATAAACACGTGTAAACGTCGTATTGCCCAGGGGACTGTTTAAACACGAACTGACGATAATAAACGTTCTTATTTGGGATGGTTGTGGAATCATTAAAAAAAAATGCATAGAAATAATCGCTAGTCACGTTTTTGCATATTTTACGAATTTTATGACTGGCAGCGAGTTTTCTAGCCTCTATTAGCAAGATACGACGGTTTAAGAGTGGGGTTTTTGGGGGGATTAGCTGTTCAGAGAATCTTGAATCTTTAAATATAGTCTAGTTAATCTTAATTTAATTAAGGCTCATAAACACATGTTTAGGATCCAAATTTACTGATTAATCACAATCACTTTATTCGGCCAGGTGTGATTACATGTACTAAAAATTTGTCTGTAGAATTGGCGTCGCATTGATGGACCAAATACGTAAATAATATAAACATTGACATTAAATGCAAATGGTACATTATATAAACATTGACATTAAATGCATTTCCGGTGGTTGCTAGGATGTTCCTAGGAAGTTGCTAGGGTAATCAAGGTTGCTTGGCTGTTGAGAGTATCCCAGGTGGTTGCTGGGCTGTTGCTAGAGTATCCCAGTTGGTTGCTGGGGTATACCAGGCGATTGCTAGGTTATCTTAAGTGGTTGCTTGGTGGCTGCTAGGGTATTCCAGCCTAGCAGTGTGCTTACTAGTTTTCTGGGCCAGTGTTTTTTTTTGTTTTGTTTAGTTTCTAAGTTCAAAGTGTTTATTGTTTCTTTTTTTTAACAGCTCAGGTTTTGTATTATTCTGCGAAGCATCGGCGTCCTCTCATCTTAACCTCAGATGTTAATATCATAGCGAGCTAGCTATGAAATTTTTTTGTAGTGCATTTCTAATCCATAAGTTCATTTATAGTTAGAGAGATAATATTTATGCCTTCTAATGAGTAATTTTGTAATCTTGGGCCCTTTAACAAAACAGAACAAAACAACAAACACCAGGACGATTTTCGTAAGAAAAAAATATTTTTGTCGACATCAAGTTTCCATGTTTATTTGACCTGACGTCTGAGCGTTGTTTTCCTCTCTCTCCCCCCCTCCCTCCCTCCATGTCAGGAGTTGGAGGGTTTGTTGGAGATCAACCGAATGACCCACCAGCTGCTGAGTAAGTTTCTGACTCTGGACAGCATGGACGCCATGTTCCGCGAGGCCAACCACAACGTCTCCGCTCCGTACGGCAGAATCACGCTGCACGTCTTCTGGGAGCTCAACTACGACTTCCTGCCCAACTACTGCTACAACGGCTCCACCAACAGGTCCTCCGTTCAGTTCCGTGCAAAAGTTTGTGCCCCCTGAAATGAAGGGAACAAAAACGCCTACTTTAATACAGTGTATTTTACGTGCTCACTTCTGTACACTACAAACAGGGTTATTAAATGGTGTGTAACGTGGAGAACTCCAAAAGATTCCAAAAGTTTGCACCCCCACCCCATCCCTTGCAGTATTCTCTGATAATTGCTATCTCATTGTTTTGGATTCAAAAATTTCTGGACTTTTTTAAAAAATTTATTTTTCAGTATGTTTTGGATAGCTGTATTTTATAGTACCTGTTTGTTTTTGTAGATAATTGCTTTTAAAAACATAAGCTGTTTCTTCTGTTCAGTAAAAAAAAAAAAAAAAAGTATAAACTGTCAACTCAGGTTTAGTTAAGTTTTGAGTCAGAGATGAGGAAATTCAAGAACTTGAATACTACTATTACTTAGGGGCCAAACTGTTGTTGTTGTTGTTTTTATTATGATACTTTATGCCAAAAATGGCACTATGGCAGCCCATAGAACCCCTTTGTGGATTTTGATGAAATTTGGCGCACTGATAGATGACGGTCCAAAGTATGTGGTGTCAAATTTGAGGTTTTGCTCAGACGCTCGATATGGCCGCTGTCATCCAATGAAATTTGATGTTGAAACCAGCAAACGGTGTGAGGTCATCTCAGCAATGCTTTGATGCACATTTTGAGAGAGACCAAAAAAGTCACTTGCCCACTAGGGGGTGCTACAATAAGCCAAACTGCCTTTTGGCTCATCACGGTTGATGTGTTTTAACTTGAGAAGAACTTCTTGTGTCTGGTAATACCATGGGAGGTCCCAGTGCTGAGCCATGCCACTTTGACTTGTTAACCTAAATTGATGTGGCTGCCATATCGGATTTTATTGAAGGGTTTAAAAAAAATTTCACAGGCCACAAGTTTTGGCTCCTCCCCGGCCTCACAGAATCGTTCAACCGTCACCACCAAACAGGAAGTGAGGACGTAATTCACAATGCTTTGATGTGCCGACATCAAATTTGGTGTATGGACTCAGGACCCAATCCTGAGGATGTGCAAAAAAAAAATTGTGCCATGTGACCACTTGGGGGCGCTACCGTATTACCTTTTGATGTATTGGCCTTATAAAAATGGCTATGTCTGATACTTACGAAGTCCCATGGATGGGATATGACAACTTATCATGTCGACTAAATTTATCTGGCTGCCATATTGGATTTAATCAGAAACATTAAAAAGTTTTCTGCAGCCACAAACCTTGTTAAATCTTCAGGAAATTTGGCAGAGATGATGTACGGATAAAGCCTCATGAAAGTTTTCAGACTTTTTTCCCCCCGTCAAAATCCAGTTGTCCATTACAGCTTATCAAATTTGGCGGCAAACAGGAAGTGAGCTCATGTCCTGGCCAACCTTCGGTCAGTGAGTGATACAGCCGTGCCCTTGACAAAAACCATCTGAAGTTTCCATGGCATCTGTCATGCTGCCCTGCTTGGCCCCCTCATTGCTGCTTGCAGCTATATATTTTTTTATTATTAATGGTGATTGTACTTTAAGTCTGATTATGCCGTACTTTACTTGAGTGTTATTGAAATTGAATATTTGAGCTCTCAATTACGATTCCATGAACAAAAATCATACTTTTTACTCCCTATGTTTTTATTTAGACCGGCAGAGTAACTTGTTAAAAATCTCTGGGGTCTCTTCTTCTCTTATCCAGCCAATGACTGTACACTAAACCTCATCAGAACAAGCTCCGGAACATTTCATTTGCATTTAAATTTAAAGAATCCAATCAAATTCAGTATCAATCAATGAGGAAAATGTACCGTATGGGACAAAAAAAAACCTTTCATGAATTATACCAGTTCGTTGTCTGCTAAGTAATTAATTTCATCAATTAAAAAGATTTTTAATAATTGAGCATATTTAAAAAACAAAAGTTAATGGTTGAGAGAGGGAGGATTGATGGAAAGATAAAAACAAACAAATATATTCTGTCAATAATTTCTGAAAAATTGTTTCAGTAGTCTGAACTAGTTGTTTCACACGTGTGTGTGTGTGTGTGTGTGTGTGTGTGTGTGTGTGTGTGTTCAGGTTTGTTCGTACAGTGCTGCCGTTCTCACAGGAGTTCCAGAGAGACAAACCACCCAACGCTCAGCCTCAGTACCTCTATGGGTCAAAGGTCAGAACGTTTTCTAGATTAATAGATTAGTTATTTTAATAAAGCCTTTGAATCTTTTTTTAATATGCCTTTAATAAATCCTTTGAAAGCAACTGGCCCTGATAAGATTCTGGCCAGGCTGTTAAGGGGCTCTGCACTTTATATCTGTGACTCTTTATGCTCCTTGTTCAACAAATGTCTCAGCTTGGGGAAAGTCCTCATGGAAATTTGGCAAATATCATCCCTATTCACAAGGGCGGGGCCACTAAAGAAGTGACAAACTATAGCCCTATTTCACTATTGCCGGTGGCTTCAAAAGTAACGGAACGGTGTGTTTACAACAAAATCATCGACCACATTGTCGCCCAATGGTACAAACTTCAGTATGGGTTTTTTTTTTTTTTTTTGGAAGGGGTTATCGATTACTGATCAGCTATTAAAGGTTCTCCATGAGATAGGTCAACTTCTTGACACCAGAATTCAAGCTGACGCAGTATACTTGGATTTCGCCAAGACTTTTGATAGAGTAGAGCACCACCTACTGCTCATGAAGCTGCGGCAGTTTGGTGTTACGGGTAAACTTTTGGACTGGTTCAAGGACTGCCTCGCTGATCGCTATGAGAGTGAGATAGTCTTGGGCAAAACGTCGGAGCCACTTCCAGTACTCTCTGGAGTGCCACAGGGCTCTATACTTGGGCCCTTGTTGTTCCTCATGTTTGTCAACAACTTACCCTGCGTAGTCACATCATCGTCTGTTGCATTATACGCCAACATTACTAAGTGTTATCGTGCAATTAACACCTCTGAAGACAGTGCATGCCTGCAAAACGATCTTGACAGCATATGCAGTTGGTGTGATCTCTGGAGGATGGACCTCAATCTGTCTAAGTGTGGGCTTCTGTCGTTCACAAGAAGCCCCAAGCCTCTGCTGACCACATACCAACTGAAGGATGCGCCTGTCAAAATGACGGCGTCTCAGAAGGGCCTTGGTGTTAGTCACGCCATATCTCAAGTGGAACTCTCATGTCCAATCGGTTTTAGCTGAAGCGAGTAAAATGTTGGGCTTTGTTAGAAGATCTACTTTTGAGGTTAGAGATATCAAGGTGCGGAAGTCACTTTACATCTTTCTGGTCAGAAGCTGTTTGGCGTCCTGTCTACTCAGTTGAGAGAATCCAGAGACGCGCAACTAAGTATATTCCATCTCTTCCGTTTAGATCAGATGTTAACTCCAAGGACAGATTGTTAAAGCTAGGACTCCTTCCTTTGTGTTACTGGCATGAGTACCTGGATCTTGTTTATCTTTTTAAATCTATGTCAACAGACCGTAGTATTTCTGTTAGTGTACCTAGAAGGTTTACTAGGCGATTAGATTTGTCCAGGGGAACTACAGTATGTTAAATGTTCCCAAGGCTAATACTGTAACTTTTCAGACCAGTTTTTATATTCGGGGTCCGAGAATCTGGAATGTTTTACCCCCACATTTAAGGAATTTGAATCAGTCACTTTCACAGTTTAAGACGGACCTTTTTTTATATTATAGTAATTTAACCAGGCTTTATTTTGATATTGATAGACCGCAGACTTTTAAATCTGTGTGTGTAAAATGTCATACATGTCAGCCGGTCTCCACTCTCGGCACCAGTTTGTGCCGCCGTTAGTCTGTATACTTCTGGGCTGGGTTTTTTTTGTTTGGTTTGGGGTTTTTTTTCTCTCTTTTCTCCACCTTTCACTCATGTGTTTATTGTTGATTTATTTTATTGTATTTAAATTTTGTGGGACCTCAGGTATTGGAGCTTATTGCTCTGTTGAGGACTCCCTGCTGTTTAATCAGCGAAGTTTCAATAAAAATAAATAAATGAAAGAATCTACTTAAGATTGATCTCCCACCCTCTCTTTTTCTCTCTCTTCACTCTCCCCCTCTTCTGTCTCTTGTCTCCTTTTCTTCTCTTTCCCTCTTTCTCTCCCTCTTGTCTTTTTCTTTTCTCTTTCTCCCTCCATCCCTCTTTTCTTTTGCTCTCTCCCCCTTTCTCTTTTCTCTGCTTCTTTCTCTTTTTCTCTCCCTCCTCCCATCTCTTTCGCTCTCTTTTCTCTTTGCTTCTTTCTTTTTCTCTCCCTCCTTCCATCTCTTTCACTCTCATTTGTCTCTTTGCTTCTTTTTCTCTCCCTCCTTCCATCTCTTTTGCTTGCTCTCTTTTGCCTCTTTGCTTTTTTCTCTTTCTCTTCCTCCTTCCATCTCTTTTGCTCTCTTTTCTCTTTGCTTTTCTCTTTTTCTCTTCCTCCTTCCATCTCTTTTGCTGTCTTTTCTCTTTGCTTTTCTCTTTTTCTCTCCCTCCTTCCATCTCTTTTGCTTGCTCTTGTTTCTCTTTGCTTTTTTCTCTCTCTCCCTCCTTCCATCTCTTTCGCTCTCGTTTGTCTCTTTTTCTCTCCCTCCTTCCGTCTCTTTTGCTCTTGTCTCTTTGCTTTTTTCTCTCTCTTCCTCCTTCCATCTCTTTTGCTTGCTCTTGTTTCTCTTTGCTTTTTTCTCTCTCCCTCCTTCCATCTCTTTCGCTCTTGTTTGTCTCTTTTTCTCTCCCTCCTTCCGTCTCTTTTGTCTCTGCTTTTTTCTCTCTCTTCCTCCTTCCATCTCTTTCGCTTGCTCTTTTGTCTCTTTGCTTCTTTCTCTTTTTCTCTCCCTCCTTCCATCTCTTTCGCTCTTTTGTCTCTTTGCTTCTTTCTCTTTTTCTCTCCCTCCTTCCATCTCTTTCGCTCTTTTGTCTCTTTGCTTCTTTCTCTTTTTCTCTCCCTCCTTCCATCTCTTTCGCTCTTTTGTCTCTTTGCTTCTTTCTCCCTCCTTCCTCCTCCCCCTCTCTCCCTCACCCAGGCATTGAACTTGGCATACGGTAGTATATATGGCTTCTACCGGAACTTTGTGGGTCCTCCCCATATCAAGGCCGTGTGCAGACTGCTGGGGTACCAGGGCATCGCCGTGGTGATGGAGGAGCTCCTGAAGGTGGTCAAGAGCCTGGTAAGGACCGCGCCTCGTGCTGTGGTTTCAGCGTATGTGGTGGTGATTTTAGTCTTAATAAAATTTCTAGCGCTCCAGGAAACGCAGGCTCAGGTGGGTTTCGGCTAACGTCTCGTTTCCGTCACAGCTCCAGGGCACCATTCTGCAGTATGTGAGGACTCTGATGGAGGTGATGCCAAAGATCTGCCGTCTCCCACGCCACGAGTACGGCTCTCCAGGTCTGTCATTTAAAAAAAAAAAATCTTAAACCAGACTGTTGTGTATTTTTCTGTTTTGTTTCTGAGGAGCGGCGTGTCGGTGAGCTTGTGGTGCGAGTGTGTGTTGATGAGGTTGTCCTGTGCTGCAGGGATCCTGGAGTTCTTCCACCACCAGCTGAAGGACATAGTGGAGTACGCTGAGCTGAAGACCGTGTGCTTCCAGAACCTGAGGGAGGTGGGGAACGCTGTGCTCTTCTGTCTGCTCAGCGAACAGAGCCTGGTACGTCCCCTGCACACACACGATAATAACCTTGGCATGGAGATGACCGTGTAAGGGACCCACCCGTGTGTGTGTGTGTGGGGTGGTCATGTGATTTGACCACAGCTCCATCTAGTGACCATCATCATGAAGTCCCTGATTGTCGCTCTTTCGAGTGGTGTGTAGTGTGTTAAACCAAGTGATGCCTTGCACTCTATCACACTTGGGTTTGGTTAGTGTGCATCTTTGTTTGAATTTGCATGAGTCACACTCTCTCACACACACACAGAGGTGGGTGTTAGTGGTTTTATCAGTGAGAACTCTCGCACTCGTCACAGGACTCACTGCGCACGGTGGTGATTTGTTTTATTTGTTGCGTTTCTGTGCAGTCTCAGGAGGAAGTGTGTGACCTGCTGCATGCTGCACCATTCCAGAACATTCTCCCCAGGGTTCATGTGAAAGGTAGGAGATACAGATATACAGGTGTATGCAGGTCTTTGGGGTGAGAGGGTGTGTGGGTGCTGATCTGGAAGCTGAGCTGAAGATACGTGTGAAACTTGTCTAAGCCCCGCCTCTTTTCTGTGTGCAGAGGGCGAGCGGTTGGATGCTAAGATGAAGCGGTTGGAGGCCAAATATACTGCGCTGCACATGGTGCCTTTAATCGAGCGTCTGGGGACTCCACAGGTGGGCACATGATCTCTCTCTCTCTCACACACACACACACACACACCCACCAATACACTTATGTTTGTTCTGACTGTAGCTTGCAGATCCACCTTGTCATAGCAATGATGCAGGTGTGTGTGTGTATGTATGTTAAATAGAGTGGGGGAAAAAATCTGTCTATAGATCTATCCCTCCATCCATCTGTCTATCCATAGATACGTCTGTGTCTATCCCCATCCATCCATATATCTATTCAGCTATATAATCTATCCATCCATCCTTATTTATTGGTCTATCATCTCTCCATCCATCTATATGTGTATATAATGTGTCTCCATATTGATCTATTCATCATCTCCCTCTATCCATCCATCCATGCGTCCGTGTGTGTATAAAATCTCCATATTTATCTATTCATCTCTCCATCCATGTTTATCCACCTGTCTATTCATCCATCCATCTATCCTGCTATTTTTCCATCCATGTGCCTCTTTACATTTGTCCATCTATCACTTGGAAGCACCATGCATCAAATTGTTTTGTTTTTTTTCCCCCTTTCATCCTGAAAATTATTAATTTATTAAATTCAGCACTGATTAGAAACATGGTATTTTTGATTGATCTCCTGCCTTCATTCTTATTTTATTTATTTTCTAAATTAAAAAGTAATTAACTATTAAACAGGTGATTTATTTAAAAGTCTGTCTGAAAAGTGCACATGAAGAGCTTGGGCTTCGTTAAAAACCTCAGCGTTGTTCATTCCGTCGTCTCAGAATCTTTGTTCATGTGACGTGTCATTCTGTAAAGGGTGAATTGCTGCGGTATGAGCAGAATACAACACTTGATGTACCGTTACAGGAAAATAATCAACTTTGCTTCATCACACCACCTGGTTGTTGATGATTTTTCCTGTAACACACGATGGCTTATATCCTTATCTCACTTCTTTTTTTTTTTTTTTTTAAATTGCTTTTTCACTTCTCATTAGCAAATTGCCATCGCTCGTGAGGGCGACCTGCTGACCAAAGAGAGGCTGTGCTGTGGACTGTCCATGTTCGAGGTCATCTTGTCACGCATCCGCGGTTTCCTGGACGACCCGATATGGCGCGGCCCGTTACCGAGCAACGGTGTGATGCACGTGGATGAGTGTGTGGAGTTTCACAGGCTGTGGAGCGCCATGCAGTTTGTGTACTGTATCCCTGTCGGAGCGCATGAGTTCACCGTGGAGTGAGTGACGGATCCATAACGCGTTCGTTTTGAGAGAGTGACTTTACGTACAAGTCAAACACGTGTTGTTGTTGTTTGTATTCTCCAGGCAGTGTTTTGGTGATGGGCTGAACTGGGCCGGCTGCATGATCATCACCCTGCTGGGGCAGCAGAGACGCTTCGACATCCTGGACTTCAGCTACCACCTGCTCAAGGTGCAGAAACACGACGGCAAGGACGAGATCATAAAGAGCGTGGTGAGTCGGAGACCAGATCATGTAGCGACGTTTTATTTATTTATTTATTAATTATGTGGGATAATGAGGTGAATTAACCTCCTAGGGCCTAGCGGTCACATACGTGGACAGCACTTTTTAGAAATTCAGAACAAGAATCCACATATGTGGACATACTTTTTCTCAAAAAGTACATCTTATCAAAGATGATGCTTAGTTTTTATTCTAATCAGGTTCTAATAAGCCCAAATAGCAAAAAGAAATAAAAAATGCATGTAAAAAAAAAACAGCTTGGGTCTTAGGAGGTTAAAGGTGCTTCTGGGAAAAGTGCCGTCCCTTCTTCCTTTTGACTTTCAACAAACGAGCTTTCATGTTTTAATCCCAAAAAAAATTATATTCCTGAAAAGCATCATTCGCCATGTGTGCTTCTGATGTCGTGAACTCTGTCATCACCGTAGCGAATGCATACGCAACCGGAGACCGTGAAATAGCCACTGGTGACATGGAGTGGGCGTGTACTGATTTAAACTCATCTCAACTGTAAGGTGATGACCAATGGGAGAGAAGGATACCGCCAACATGGAGTAATAAACAGGGTTACCTAGGTAACCAGAGCCTGGAGTGTTCTCTAGTGATGACTATTTATCGTAAAATAACCCACGATGAGCTGGTGTGTTTTATTCCTCTTATACCACAGAAAAACTGGCCAGCAATTATAATTTATCATCCGTTTATAGTTACATTTAATGTTTTGGAACGTCTATGGCAAACAGATTGTCAGGTGACTGAGAAACCACAAAGCTCTGAATCAATGAGCTGTTACTATGGAAACGATAATCAGAATCAGAACTCGGTCGTTACTCTTCTTAATTCTCAGGCACTGCCTAAAAGTGGAGCTCCTGATGACTGTAAAATGTGTTAGTAAATAATGGGACGGTTCCGCTATGTTACATTTTAGCTGTATTCAGCAGGTGGCGCTGTGATCAGTCCTCCATTTCCGGGTCGTTCCCAGCCAAAACAGTACTCACTGTGACATTGGTTTGTATAACGTTTCGCTGAAATAAGATAGAATTAATAAATTTTATTGATGTTTAACTGGAATAGACGCTTATAAAATGTTGTCAAACGTACAAATACGCGAATTATCGCCCATGCCACATCCATTATTGTGCTTAAGTTAGGGCTTGTGGTCTGGGTAACCGCGTCTACTTCACGCAGCCTGGAAGATATATTTGTGCTCATCATGCTTATTGATGGGCCAGTTATTGTGAAATCATAATGATGTTTGATTTTTTTTTTTATATTAATCACATACTTGAATAATCAAACAAATATTTCCTCAAAAGAATGCATACATTTAAATTTTGATGAGTGCTGATTCTATATTGGTGTATAGTTCATATATTTGGGGATAAGAATTCTGGTAACAGAAATTAACACACATGGCTCAATTAGCTGTTGAACTCATTAACGCCCACAACAACCATATTATTGTGATATTATAGTTATTTGAGGCTCGGCCTGAATGATTTGAAGTCCGACACAGTTTATTTGAAGCCCAAGTGGTAGCGATAATTTATTTGTTTTATTAGGTGTGGTTAATGTTTGTGTGTTTTAATATTAATCTTTTAATTAACGTCCTAGCAACTGGTAATAATTCTTAGCAATTGTGAAATGAGTGGGGATGTAAATTATGAGCCTCTTCAGTAAGTACATGTTAAAATACCAATGCGAACAGAAATGAAATTGGACGTGTCCATTTCCTGCAAATATCACTCTAAATCAACTAATGTCGAGTCCAGGGGTTACACTCAGTCTGTTAAATCGTCAATTTGATCATTCTGGTCACTATTTTCATCACGAAAAACATTTACTTGATGGCTCCGTATCTTTAAAATTTACAAGATGTTATTAAACTTAAAACAAACCACAATAAACCCTAAATAAACACTTTACTTTCGTTGGTTTGGGCTGTGCGGTGTCCACCGTTGTTGAACGACCCAGTGACATGTGCGGAGTATTCAACAGGTGGCGCGCGTATCATAGCAGAACCGTCCCGTTGTATGACTATTAAAAATAAGCGCTGGCTAAAGATACAAATTTCATTGGCTGATAGTTTAAGAGCCGTTGCCTTGCACTTATTACCGGGTTCCCTGTGGTGGTATGTGTTCCTCACCATATTCTCCTCTTCTGCAGCCATTAAAGAAAATGGTGGACCGCATTCGCAAGTTCCAGGTTCTGAACGACGAGATCTTCACCATTCTCAACAAGTACCTGAAATCCGGGGACGGGGAGAACATGCCAGTGGAACATGTGCGATGCTTCCAGCCACCCATCCACCAATCCCTGGCCAGCAACTGAGATTTACCGTACTGTAGCCTGATTACGGTGTCACTCACTCCACGGGGCTGTTTGTTTAGTCGCAAAGCATGAACAAAAGTAATCACAATGGAAAAAGACCTTCGTTTCTTGTCTTATGTGTCACTAGGACTACACACTTTACTTAATGGAGCCAGTAAATCTTTTAGGCAGGAGTTGCTTCTGGGGCAGTCACAAAGATCAGTTCCTGTCAAAGGTTATGCTTTGTTTAGACAAACCCAAAGGGAGGGAGGGAGGTGTGAAGGGAAATGCGATGTGTCCCAGGTTTTAGACATCCAGTACGTGCCTTATTCTAATAATATGCTAATCATCAGTTTTATACTTTGTGGGGAAACAGCCTAGTGGGTTTCAGCGCACGATTACGTGTTGGGTTTTTATTCATTTCTTTTGGGGGTGTTGTTGGAATGATTGATGGTATGCATGAAACCTTTTTTTGTTTGTTTCCTCTGATATATTCTTTCTTTAATAACAAACTGCCTAAGCAACATGTGCTTTTTTGTATTTGATTGGTCTGATTTTTAATTCAATAAATACAACAACTTACCATTTATTAAGTTGCTTCAATCATTTTAACAAGGTGTAACGGAGAAGGAGGGGATTAAATTAAAAATCAGTGCATCATTGATAGAAGTGAAGGCTTTTAAAAAGTATTTACAGTGCTACCCGAGGAAGAGAGATGAAGCCTTATGATGGTGCCCCGGCTATAAGGCAGAAAGAGTAGGAAAGAAAAAAGTCTCAGTCAGGTCTATTCTTGATTGATTGTCTTCATGTTAAAAGAGGAACTGTTCACACAGCACATTATTAAACACAGAGTTCGAACTCTAAGACGTGGCCATACTGCCGTTTCTCCTGGAGATGTAATCGAACGTCGAGCCCACCTCTCTGTCCTCTAAATCCACGGTGCTCTCCTCGTCGAGGAGCTCGTACGGGGAATGAGCGTGCGTCCCGACTCCGTTGACCATCGTCCCGTTGCGTTCCTCCTTCCTGATACTGACGGCCAGCATGGCCAGACTGATGTTGATGTCCTTAAAGGCGTGCAGGAGGAAAATCCCGATGATGATGGTGAAGAAGCCGCTCAGCGTCCCGATGATGTCGTCGTAGCCCATGTGCTCCCACTCTTTGAACAGTATGGCGGAACACATGAGCACTGACGTGGTGAAGAAGACGTAGTAAATGGGCGTGACCAGAGAGGTGTTAAAGATGTCCAGCGCTTTGTTCAGGTAGTTGATCTGCGTACTGACGCACACCACCAGACTCAGCACCAGCAGCCACGCTAACGGGTTACTCAGCACCGCGTGCCCAGCGATCACCTCTTTGATGGCGATGCCCAAACCCTTCACGCACGATACGGACAGGGAGCCGATCACAGAGCAGATGGTGATGTACACCAGGATGTTGGTTTGGCCGTGACGCGGGCCGACGACGCAGATGAAGATCAGAGCCACGATGATGACGAATGTCGCGAACGCGGCAAAGCCTGTGGAGAGAAAACGGTCAAAAATATCTCGCCAACAACACACTGCCTCTATTATTATAAAAAAAACATTTTATAGATTTTTCTCCAGCATTTACAACAAAGTAATTAAAAAAAAAAAAATTTATAAATGCGTTCATGTTCCGAGTCTCTCTGCAAGCTGTGTTTTTAGGTTAAAAAAAGAAAAAAAAAAAAAAGAGTTTGGGGCGTGGCATTACAGCAAAACAAACAAACAGGGTGTAGTTTGGGATTCAGTGCTTCATTTCTCTGACACTACAGCATACTTTATCTGTTTATTGTTACATTATAGCAGCTATAAACAGTCATTTCCTGCTCCCGTCCTTCCTTTCTCATTTTATATATAATAATAAAAAAAAAAAAAAAAAAAGCAGCTCATGTCATGTAACAGCTTGACTGAAACTGGAGCCTCCTTCCATGAGCGTTCCAGAAAAGTTCACCAGTGACGTCGCGTCGTACCTGGGTTCATCAGTTTCTTGCCCATGTCATTGAGGCTGTCGATCTCCTCCTCCTGTGGCGCGTGGATCACCATGGTGGTGGAGCCGAGCACGCTCAGCAGGCAGCCCAGCTTCCCGTGCAGGTTCAACCTCTCCGTCAGGAAGTAGGACGAGAGCACAGCGCTGTAACAACCACCCGACACGCCCTCGTTACTCAGTGTACAGATTAAAGCAGGGGTTCTCAACCTTTTGCAACCTGGGCCCCACCAAAGCTGGTTCATTGCAGTTGGGGGCCCCTCTTCTCGCCCCGCCCCCATCCCCCCCCCAAACACACTCACCCGCAGTGACGCCACCCGACCTACAGCACCTTATATCGACCGATAGATAGATAGATAGATAGATAGATAGCTAGCTAGCCCTGGGCTAGATTATTATTATTATCATCATCATTATTATTATTATTAGTAGTAGTAGTAGCATTATCCATAGTAGACTAGCAGTAAGAAAACAACAAATTATTTGGGTAGAGCTGAAATGGGGAAAGCAAAAATACAGTGTGGGGTAGTAGTCTTTAAAAAGACTGTTTGGGTTTTGCGCTGTATCGATGGATTGATGATAGTAGACTAGCGAGAGTCGGCACGAGTTAACTCGGCAAGAAACCAGACTAGTGTGTGTGTGGCAAGCACTCACACGGTGGCCACAGTATGCAGACTCACTCACGTGACGTTGCGTCATGTTCGCGTCACGGGCTTAAAATAACCTACACACAAGATTTTATGATAGATTGATGATAGATTTTATAATAGTATTGATTTGTATGTAATAGTCCAATGTCCTGCATTTTGACATGGGTAAATGTGTTGCATCTGCTTAGCTACTATAGCCTGTTAGCCCCAGATTTTTTTTTTTCCTCCATACATGAAGCCTACTCACGACCCCCCTGGAGTACCTCCGCGCCCCACCAGGGGGGCGCGCCCCCCCGGTTGAGAACCACTGGATTAAAGGAATACTCCACTCTATATGGAGTGTGTGTAAGGGCAGATGGTGATGTTAATAAAATGCAAGTCAAATCTATTCAAATTTATGTTGCACTTTTACACTAATTAATAAACTGACTGACGGATGAATTAAACAAAGAGCTCAATCTGTACGTCACCCTTTCTGGTGGCGTATGGATAAAAAAAAAAAAAAGTCTCTAAGAACAGACGTGGTAAGACTTCCTGCCACATCTGTGACTCATCCTGATACGGTTATTGGTTTATCGTTTTACGGGACAGCTTTGCGTGTTAATCATTTGACAAGAATACAATGGTTTTTATTTTAGCACCATCATCTCTAGCTGTGAAGTGTGTGTGCAGACGTACCTCACAAGCACGCTGAGAGCCCCGAGCGGAGTGACGAGTGTCGCAGGAGCAAACGCATAAGCTGCGAAGTTTGCAGCCTCACCAGCTCCCACTGCGCAAACCACAACACATCACACTGATGATTAATGTGTAGCTCAGAATCAAATCAACCATACGTTTGCATGGGTGCAAGTATAAAATTATCAAAAACCTGAAAAGTCTGAGTGTCAGACGTGCATGGCGCAGCCATGCGGGGGGGTTACAAAGGGGGGCGAGCCCCCCTTAGGGCTCGAAAAAAAAATTTAAATTACAAGTTAAAATGGTTCGCTCATGCAAACATTTATAATATTAATAGTTATATGATTTGCATATTCACATCAAATGTTTAACACATCAGTTCATCTGAAATAATATTTCAAGTACAAGGCTTGATATTTCAAAACATCTAGCAACTACCAATTTAAATGTTGAAACAACCATTTTTAATATGCTTTTGCTGTGATACCTTTTTTTACAATATATACACAGCTCTAGTTAAAATAAGGAGCCACATGTCTTGATGTCCTCACAAACTCCTGGATTTTAGCAAATAAGATTCAGCTTTTTCCATATACAAAAATATCTATATTTTATAATCCATTACTGACTACAAATGAGTTTTCAACCCAACAACCACATTAGAAAAGATGATATAAAAAAGCTCATCTCATCTCATTATCTCTAGCCGCTTTATCCTTCTACAGGGTCGCAGGCAAGCTGGAGCCTATCCCAGCTGACTATGAGCGAAAGGCGGGGTACACCCTGGACAAGTCGCCAGGTCATCACAGGGCTGACACATAGACACAGACAACCATTCACACTCACATTCACACCTACGCTCAATTTAGAGTCACCAGTTAACCTAACCTGCATGTCTTTGGACTGTTGGGGAAACCGGAGCACCCGGAGGAAACCCACGGGGACACGGGGAGAACATGCAAACTCCACACAGAAAGGCCCTCGCCGGCCCCGGGGCTCGAACCCAGGACCTTCTTGCTGTGAGGCGACAGCGCTAACCACTACACCGTGCCGCCCCTATAAAAAAAGCTAACAAACTTATTTCAAGACCTACCTTACTTTTATTTAATAATTGAAAGGTAATCAAATATTTAAAAAAAAAAAAAAAAGTTTATAAAAGCAGATACTTGTGATGAATAATTTCAATTCTAGAAGAAAGCACATTGCATTTACACATCACACAATATCAGACGACAATTTAAATCACCAATAAATGTTTTGAATTCACTTATTACTACATAGCACAAAAATCAGAAAAGTGATTCGTCTCATCGGCGTGACTTAAGTCCCTTCTTCCCGCTGGAGCTGGACTTCATAGTCTTTAAACAGCGGTCACAATACGCAACTCCCGGGACGTCCGGTTTTCTCAGCCATATTCCCCATTTGTCACCGTTTTTGTCACACTCGCTTAACCATTCCCATCTCCATTTATTTCTAGATGTCTTTTCTATTGGAGCCTTCCGATAAAAACTTCATTTTGATCAGTAACCAGAGGCAAAGCACGTGGATCTGTCGCAAGGGAGGGAAGCGAAATAAGGCTTATTATAAAGGCTGAAGTTAACAGTGAGCCAATCAAAAGCACCGTTCTAACTTGCACCAAAAGAAACGGCGACTCATGGAAATAGCTGTGTTAGTTTGGTCGAACAACGTGCTACGTGCGTGAAACAACGGGCTAGTCGGTGAGCGGCGTATAAATTGAATGAGGTTTGTGGCGAAGATGAGATGAAAAGATCTGTCTCGTGCAGAGACTGTAACCCGGTAATACGCTGAGAGTGAGACAGTGAGAGGGCCACCCCTATACCCCCCCCCCCCGGGGAAAATCTCAATGGATTTACACAATTTGGAAAAATGACTTTTTCAGAACCGAAAAAATGGAGCTTCTGGCACGTCGGAAAACTTGCACCCATGCGTTTGTGTTTGTTCCTTCTAAACATCAAATTCAAAAACCTCACACGGCACAGTTTGAGAAACGGATCAAGGTTAATTCCTGTTACAAACTAGCCGGCTTTACAAAAGCTCACAGTTAAACAGAGACAGAGGCTGGAACGTGTCATGACTTCTCAAACGGACCGTTAGAGTGATGGCAGACGATGTGCGAGTTGAAGAGCTCAGTATCTGCTTGTTTATTTCATTAGCGCCAAGTGAATAGACAAATAAACACCACCTGCCTGAAGAAAGTGTGACGGTCACATGTGCGTGCGTGAGTGAAGTCGAATGATGGAGGTTAAACAGCGGCAAGAAAGCTAACGTTAAGCGAAGTCTGTGGACGTAACTCCGTATTGTAGAGCTTCACAAAGGTTTGCTCAAGTTAATCCCGAGCCCACGTGGTGAAAATCAGCGAATGATGAATGACGGGACTTGACACAGTGCCATCTGAGGGGCTTCAAATTCAAGGACTTTCAATGATTAATTAACAGTTACTCCATGAAATCGAGTCTTACATGAGCTGACAGACGATGAGGCGCGTAGCACCAAGGTTGAGTGGAATAGCTGTTTTATTCACTGAGTTTTGAGAAACGGATCATTTTTAGCAAATTCGATAAATAAAAACTTTATACAAAACATCCGGCGAAATAATTTCTGCCTAGAATGTAAACCAACCGGCGAAATGACAGGAGCAATTTGTGAAAAATGTGATAATTCTTGGAAAAAAACATTTAAAAAGATGTTCTTACAGTCAAATACTTTTATTCCATAGTTTCTTGCTTTTCCCCCCCTTTTTGTATTTTTTGGGGTTTTGTTTTCGAGTCGAGTTTTTATTTCGTCCTCGGTTGGTTCAGTAACGCGTGCTGCCATTTTGTTTTTCTCTACTCACAGTATATGAGCTGATATCCTAGTAGTAGAGCAGCCAATCAGAGCGCGCAATTGCTCATATCCCGTGAATGTGGATAGAATAATTATGAATGTTTTCAAAAACGCTCAAGGCCTGCATTTTATCCCCCTCAAATTCACAAACTTTCAAGGATTTCAAGAACCTGTAGGAACCATGTAATAAACGCAATTTCTTGCTCAACTGTTTCAAAGTTGTAATAATATAATAATCTGGGGATGATCAGACAGGAACTAAGTGTTTCTTGATTACTAAAGAGTTTATTCTCGTTGCTCTGATGCGTACCATCGCGTCGGTGTTACGGCTTTTTTCTAGTAATATGAGTTTTTCCTCAAAAACATTGAAACTTCTCAAAATCTGGTGATTTTTTTTTCTCTAAACATTGACTTTTTTCTTGAAATGTTTTAACTTCTTAAAATATTGCTACTTTATTCCTCATAATATTACTTTTTTCTCAAAAACTTGACTATTCACTCCAAACATTGTGACTCCCCCCCATCGGATATTTTCCTCAAAATGGTCCTAAAACGCCATCATACTTATTAGGTCTCGTAGTCATGATTCTAAATTCTACACAAAGGGGCGCTGTGTATTTAAGCACATCACAGAATTAATTTAAAACTGATTCGGGGCGGAGCTACACAAGCTTGGTTTGTGATGTCACAAAATACTTTAAACCAATAATGCAACACATTCCAGGATGACGACGTGATAGCTGGAAACCACCTTAAATGATGGACAAAACCCTGGTTGTCATGGTAACGCCAAAATATTTCTGGTGCTCCTAAATAAATCAGTAAGAAAAAGTACAATGTTAATCAAGATTCGTTTATTACCAGCTAATGAGGATGATATAATATGTGTAGGCGTTTCCTATTTTGCATAGTCGTGAATATTCATAGGCATTTTTAAATTAGGATAAGCATATTCATTTCCTTCGCATTAAACAATCCAACATGAGTTACTTTTAATAGGACTTGAAGTGAAGTGAATACACAGGAGGAAAAAATATAAATCTGAACAAGTTAATAATTATCTAGTGACTTACTTGATAAAAGCCCCGCCCACCAAAGCCATTCTTTGAGATATGCATGACCACCTTGACCTGGAGAGAGGGGAAAAACAAACATGCGTTTAATAACATGATTGTAGAGGTCGTACAAGTCTGCACACGGCTCTTCAACAGCAGAACGAGACTCGAACAATGTCACATGAGGGATTTCTCCACTTTCGGGGAGGAGATACTACTGATGAGCTGAACAACAGATCTTCCCTCAGATCCCATTTCACCACTCTCCTGCACCTTACGAGATTCTCTGAACTTATATACATGACAAACTTGTGTCTCTCTCTCTCTCCCCCTTTCTGCGAGCTACATCTTCTCTCCATCTTCACACTACACAGTCTGTTCAAACCGTTGAAAGAAAATCGAAGCAGATGAGTCAAACCATGGAGACCATGACTTGCTTCATCAGTGCAAACTCTGACAGATTCCTCGGCACTCCTACTGCACAAGGCGTGTCAGAAGGTATTCAGTCGGTTGCCAGCAGGTTTTACCTGCTCTTCAGGTCATCAAAGGTGCGTTGAAGTCAAACATCTTGTCTCCTTTAAACTCACCATGAAGAGAATTCCTCTCGTCTTTGAAAATGTTTTGAGAGAAGGGTCACATGCCTGCGTACATCCTGCATGTGACAGAGGCCCAGAAAGCTGAACGGTCTCTCGGCAGATCTTTGGATTTGTCAGAGCGCTGGAGCTTTCAGTGATCTACGATGCTGTGTAGCTCACTGTAAACTTCGCTGGGGCTCATCCACGTGCGCTCGCTCGCACCGGACTCTAATTAACTCCTAATCCTAGGAGGTCACATACCTACTTTTACCACTCGCTGATAATATTGTATCATTTTCCTCAATAAATAACCAAGTATCATATTTTGTCCCATTTGTTTAACTGGGTTCTCTTTATCTACTTGTGTGAAAATCTGACCATGTTTTAGATCATATTTATGCAGAAATACAGAAAATTCTAAAGGGTTTACAAACTTTTAAAGCACTACTGGATCCTACACTGAACTTCAAAACACAAACCTAATAAAGTGCGGAGCTGTGAGATGCACATTTGACCTCCAGATGACACGCAAGCAACTGCAACAATGTTGTGTAAACTGTAAATAAAAACAGAACACGCAAATAATTTGCAAAATCAAGGAAAGCCGATATTTCATTGAAAATAGTACAAAGACGACATATCAGATGTTGAAACTGAGCAAAATATATGCTCATTTTGAATTTGATGTCAGCAACACATTTCAGAAAAGTTGGGACGGGGCGTGTTTACCACTGTGTTTCATCATCTCTACTTTTAACAACACTGTAAACATTTGGGAACTGAGGAGACCACTTGCTGTAGTTTTGAAAGAGAAATGTTGTTCCATTCTTGCCTGATATACAATTTCAGTTGCTCAACAGTTTGGGGTCTCCTTTGTCTGGACTGCAGCAGGCCAGTTTAGCACCTGGACTCTTTTCCTACGGAGCCATGCAGTTTTAATATGTGCAGAAAGCGGTTTGTTATCTTGCTGAAAGAAGGAAGGCCTTCCCTGAAAAAGATTTAGTCTGGATGGCAGCATATTGCTCTGAAACGTGTTTATATCATTCAGCATTAATGATGCCTTCCCAAATGTACAAGCTACCCATGTCATGTGCACTAATGCACCCTCAGACCATTACAGATGCTGCTTTTGAGCTGTGCACTGATAAGCCGGATGGTCCCTCTCCTCTTTAGCCTGGAGGACGTGGTGTCCATGACTTCTAAAAAGAATTTCTACTTTTGTTTCGTCAGACCTCGGGACAGTTTTCCACTTCGCCTCAGTCCATCGTAAAAGAGCTCAGGCCCAGAGAAGGGGGCGGGGTTTCTGGATATTGTTTATATCTGGTTTTAACAAACCTGAGCCCAGAGAGCTGACAACGGTGATCATTGCTGCTGTGTATATCCCACCAGATGCTAATGTGAGCACAGCGCTCTCTCAGCTGTACACCACCGTTAATAAACAAATGCAGGCCCATCCAGAGGGAGCTTTTATTATTGCTGGGGACTTCAACCAAGCTTGCCTTAAGACTGTGCTCCCTAATTTCGTACAATACGTACAGTGCTCCACCAGACGGAAGAACACATTAGACCATGTTTATTCCAACCTGAAGCAAGCCTACAGAGCAGTACCCCTCCCTCACCTGGGCATGTCAGACCATCTTTCACTGCTCTTGGTCCCTGCATACACCTCCCTCAGGAAGAAATCCAAACCTGTCATAAAGAAACATTAAAACCTGGCCTGAAGGAGCATTCTCCCAGCTTCAAGATTGCTTTGAGTGCACTGAGTGGAGCATATTTGATCATCTTGACCTACAGGAGCACAAAGACTGTTCTGTTCTACATAAAGAACTGCACTGACAGTGTTACTGTGGTGAAGCGCATCCGGATCTACCCCAACCAAAAACCATGGATGACCGGACACTCCTGAGAAACCGAAACTCCACCTTCAAGTCAGGTGACAGAGAACAGTACAGCGTGGCGAGGGCAGAGCTGCGGAGAGGCATCAAAGCTGCTAAGGCTGCTCATAAGAGGAAAGTGGAGGACCATCTCGCCAACAATAACCCACAGCTGGTGTGGCAAGGGCTACAGAGCATCAACAGCTACAAAGGCTCCACACCCATCACTACCATCGCTGGCTGAGGAATTAAACAGTTTCTTCTCCCGCTTCGAAGCAGAGGCTCCGCACACAGCTGCACGACCACCACAGACCTCCAGTCGCAGCACACTCACACTCCAGGAACACCTGGTGAGGCAGGTGCTGAAGACTGAACATCAGGAAAGCAGCCGGACCAGATGGTGTACTCGGGAAAGTACTCTGCGCCTGTGCTGACCAGCTGGGGGGAGTCCTGACCAGGTTGTTCAACCTCTCACTGTCACAGGCTACTATCCCCCAGTGCCTGAAATCAGCTACCATCATCCCTGTCCCAAAGACTCCTGCCCCAAAGTGTCCCAATGACTACAGACCTATTGCCTTAACATCAGTAGTCATGAAATGCTTTGAGAGGCTCATCCTTCACCACATCAAAGACCGTCTCCCCTCAAACCTGGGCCCACATCAGTTCGCCTACAGAGCTAACAGATCGATGGAGGACACCATCGCTATAGCTCTGCACACAGCACTCAGCCACCTCGAGCAGCCAGGGAACTACGTCAGGATGCTGTTCATAGACTTCAGCTCGGCATTTAACACCATTATTCCTGACATTTTGGTGGAAAAGCTGACTAACAAACATTGCTCTCTCCCCCTCCATCTGTGCCTGGATCAAAGACTTCCTGACTGACCGCCCTCAAACGGTTAAGGTAGGCACCACCTGCTCCTCCACCCTGACCCTCAGCACAGGCTCTCCTCAGGGCTGTGTGCTGAGCCCTCTCCTGTATTCCCTGTATACGCTTGACTGCACACCCATCCACCCCTCCAATACCATCATTAAATTTGCAGATGACACCACAGTCATCGGCCTCATCCACAGACAGGATGAGACTGCGTACAGGGATGAGGTCAACATGCTGGCAGGTTGGCGTTCTGCACACAACCTGCTGCTCAACACCAGCAAAACTAAGGAGATGGTGATTGACTTCAGGAAACACAGGGGGGATCCAGCCCCACTGAGCATCAACGGGGACTGTGTCCAGCGGGTGTCCTCCTTCAGGTTTCTTGGGACACATATAGCCGAGGACCCCTCCTGGACTGCCAACACATCTGCAGTGGTAAAAAAAGGCCCGACAGCGACTCCACGTCCTAAGGATGCTTAGAAGGAACCATCTGGAGGAGAAACTGTTAGTGGCCTTTTACCGCAGCACCTTCGAGAGTGTCCTGACGTACTGCATTACAGCTTGGTACGCCAACTGCTCTGTGGCAGAAAGAAAGAACCTGCAGAGGGTCATTAAAACTGCACAACACATCACTGGCAGTCTCCTACCCTCGCTAGAAGACATCGCTAGTACACGGTGTCTCAGGAGAGCGAGGGAAAATCACTGCTGACCCCTCACACCCAGGACAGCACCTGTTTACCCTCATGCCCTCTGGCAGGAGATACAGGTGCCTCAAAAGCAGGACAAACAGACTTAAAAACAGTTTCTTTCCCTGGGCCATCAGGTCCCTGAACTCATAAGAGAGAGTGTATGTTAGTGTAATGTGTAAATATACATTCCTTTCTTATTTCTATTTTACTCCTTTCTTATTTTACTGTTTTCTTTTAATATTTTACTGTTTTTTTCTTTTTTATATTTATTATGCACCGGCCGGAGAAGCACTGCAATTTCATTGTATACCTGATGTGCAATGACAATAAAGATTCTATTCTAACTTGTATTTGTGGATGCAGTAATGAAGTGTTTTCAGAAAACCATCGTCTGTGAAGTGTTCCTGAGCCCATACAGTGATTTCCACTACAGACACGTGTCTGCTTTTAATGCAGTGTCTCCTGAAGGCCTGAAGATCACAGGCATCCAATGTCAGTTTTCAGCCTTGTCTCTCGCATACAGAGATTTCTCCAGATTCTCTGAACCTTTTAATGATATGGACCATAGATGATGTGATCCACAAATTCTTTGCAGTTTTACATTGAGAATGTTACGCTATTCTTAAATTGTTGCACTGTTTGCCCACGCAGTCTTTCACAGAGCGGTGAACCCCGCCCCATCTTTACTTCTGAGAGACTCCGCCTCTCCGGGATGCTCTTTTTATACCCAATCATCTTACTGACCTGTTGCCAATTAACCTAATTAGGTGTTTTGTTACCATCACACCACTTTCTTAACCGTGTTGCTGACATCAAATTCAAAATGAGCATATATTTTTTTCAAAAGAACAAACAAAATTTCTCAGTTTCAGCATTTGATATGTTGTCTTTGCACTATTTTCAATGAAATATAGGGTTTCCATGATTTGCAAATCATCGCATTGTGTTTTTATTTACAGTTCACACAGCGTTCCAACGCAGTGACGTGGACGTATTTTATGACTAATGATTGACTGGAGAACTACAGCATCTTCCATTACAAGTGATAAACATCTTCAGTGAGAAACTCAGAACCAGCAGCCAACGTAAACAAAGCTCAGAAAAATGTTCCATGACGTCTCCGATTGTTCAACACTAGCGAGGTGACTCAAGTGCTCGGTGTGAAGACTGATCTCGGGTGTGAACCCAACAGGTTTTATGAAGTTAGACAGCAGGTTCTGATTTATTTTAACGCGTCAGGTGATCAGGAGTCGTTCTGATACTGATGCAGCACCTGAGATACGTTCTTTCAAGAACATTTCAGCACTGCAATTAGAAAATATTCACCACAGATCATCTTATTTCAGTGATAAGGAGCCTGGAAAACCGCTGTCTTATCCAACATAGCTGATCAGATCAAACGGGCCCATACGTATATTACAGCAAGAATAAAAAGTTTTCCATCCCACCCTGACTTGACCCCCACCAACCAAAACAACAAACACACATTGTTTTCAGTCACGCATTACAAAGGTATGAGGAATTCAGGCTGTCTGTTCACATGCCTCACAAACACGTGATGATCCTGTTCACACACCACCAACGGCTTTCTTTACCGTCTCCAATCGTTCTCATGAGAGTGAAGAAACTCCGCGAGGTGCAGTGACACGCTGAGGGTTAGGTAAAGTGGATTACAACATACACAAATCAGCCACGCCCTCAAGACCAACAAGCGAAATGAGGAGTGTGTCCAAAACTCTCTCACTCGCACTCACACACACACCTGCTTTAACCTCTCTGACAGAACGTGGGTGTGTAAAGTGTTAAACGCTACACACTCGAGAAGTCACATCATGAGACAATTGTACGAGTCTGTGCTCTTATGGTTTATCAGTGCGTTCAATGTTTAAAATACACTACAGTGCCCGGGCACTTTCACATGAAACCCACAATCAAGCCAGAACTCCAAGATCAGACCAAAACAAGACCAGAATTCCCAAACTCCGAGATCTGACGTCTGTGCCTGTATGCTATCTTTCTCCTTTGGCGCTGGAACTGAGCTTCCATACTGTACCAAAACAATTTACCGCCAACACTGTTACACAGCAATAATACAGGATCTGGATCTCTATAATTCCAGAACTCAGAGACCAGAATTCCAAGACTATATAGACTAAACATTAGTCATCAGAATCATCTTCCAGAATTACCAAACACCGAGATCAGAATTCCAAGACCAAAAATTACCACCACAGAAACCAGAATGCCAGACATCCAAAACCTTTTTTTTTTCCTCCCAGAACTCTCAGACAGGAAAACCAGGGCTCCAAGAACTGAATGACAAAAACACTGAAACCCTAATTCCAGAAATGCAAGAAGGGGATTTCCAAGAACAGAAACCTGAAGCCAAGAGACCAGAACACCAAGACCAAAACAAGACCAGAATTCCCAAACTCTGAGACCTGACATCTGTGCCTGTATGCTATCTTTCTCCTTTTCCTTTGGCGCTGGAACTGAGCTTCCATACTGTACCAAAACAATTTACCGCCAACACTGTTACACAGCAATAATACAGGATCAGGATCTCTATAATTCCAGAACTTCGAGACCAGAATTCCAGGACTATTTAGACTAAATATATTAGAAAATTAGAACCAGCTTCCAAAATTACCAAACACTGAGATCAGAATTCCAAGACCAAGAATTAACACCACAGAAACTAGAACGCCAGAACTCCAAGAACATTTTTTTTTTCAGAACTCCAAGAAGAACCATTGATGAGTCACAGAATACGGATTCATGGAAAATAAAACATATATAATATAAAGCACATCTCTTATTCACGGATATATGGTGATTTTCCGTGAAACATCAAGGGTAAATTAATAAACATATAAATGCAGGTAAGATATTTTAATTAAGAACTTCGGCAGAACAAACATTTAAATTGTTTTAGACTTCTTAAATTTTTTTTTTTTTTATCTGTGATGCATCATCCGTACGAAATCAGGAACCAATTTGTAATATACTGAAATGTCTGTGACCGGTCTGTAAATTATTAGCATCCGTATTAAAATCCATAACCACTCTGTATTTTGTATCCTTTTTTTATTATATTTCCATTATCCGTAATCCGTGATCGATCCGTATTCTGTCAACCACCTCTGAGAACTGACTGACAAAACGAAACTGTAATTCCAGAAATCCAAGAAGAAAATCTGAGACCAGAAGCATGATACTAAAATTCCCAAGACCACAATTTGGAAAACATTGTTTTGACATGTGTTAGTGCAGATAATAAAAGAATATCTAAAGACAACAAAATAATATTTCCTGAATTCCGAAACACTCGTCCATACAAGTTCCTTTACAACTCCAGGGACTCAAACCCACTCCCGGGACTCCTGGACTCTCCATCTATTAGTTTTACTGTGTCAACTTAACAACACACTTTAAGAGGAATAAGTGAAGAATAAATTGGGAATTTTAAGCGTTTTAATTCCAGACATCATCATCATTATTATTATATAATAACTATTTTTACAGCACATTATATATACACAGTACTCTAAAGCGCTTAACAATAATTAAAATGAAAGAAAATTTAAAAATATGTCTATGAATATATAACAAAAAACAAATTAACTAATCCACTGAAAGATATACACACACGTTATTGCCAACGAGTATAATTATCTACTTGCAAAAAAGTCTAATACAATAAAAAGCTAATTTTTATTATTAATCTACTGGAATCACGATGCCATTGCCAACACTTTATTCTGATTAATAAGAAAATTCAAATAGAAAATCCAGAAAAAAGGGAACTCTGTGATGTTACCTGCTCGCATGGAGCCTTTCCGGGCGAGTCTCAGCAGTCCTTTCTTCTTCAGTATGAAACTTCCTCCGATAAACAAACTGGAGCTGATGGCCAAAGCCAGGCCGATGTAGAAATCGTATCTGCCTCGCTCCTGACCCATGGCAAAAGCACTTTCCGCTGTCACATTGAGCAGCGAGCACAGGAACCGTCCTCCTCCTCTGGAGCACTCGAGTCCGGACAGGACACCTGAAGAACCTGATGCAGAAGAAGAAAAAAATAATCAACAATTCATTAGTAATCATAATAATAATAAAACATAATGGCTTTGTGGAGTTAAATAACGAGAAATGACAGAATTCCTAGTTAATGGTACAACATTTCTACCCCCTACTGTATTCTACCCTCTACTCTATTCTAATCCAGTGTTATTATTTACAAGTTTTAAAGACTGAAGCTTTTCCTAAGAAACATTAAATCAACGTCCTGTACAAAATGAAATAAAAACAGCAAATAAAAAATAATAAAAGCTTACCATTGCGATAGCAAAGTGTACAAACATCGCATACATCACTCAATTCTGTTTCATTCATGACACATAAATAAATAAATAAACACGCTACACACACAGAGAGAGAGAGAGAGAGAACGGCGCGCGCGCTCGTGCGTGTGCTTACGCTTGTGCGCGTTCGCAGCTGAAATACAGGAAGCGCCTCCTGTGACGTAACCCGCTGGGTTCCGCCCTCCCTGACAGCGTAGTGCGCGAGAACAGAACGCAGCGCGCGAGCCACTTCCATACTACTTAGCACGCTAGTATGCGCTTCAGAACTAGCCCACGAAGCTAACCGCTAACTCGACTAAGCGGATTCCGGAACCGCTTTACAGTGTTTAAAAACCCACCATTGTAAAAGATTCACTCAAAAATAAATACCTGTTTATTTTCCAGTGATCAATACAAACAGTGTCCGGACAGCAGAAGCTTCATTTCGAGTATTTTTCTGTGCTTGGTTGTCGCAGCTAGGAACTCGCTAAAGAACCCATCCTCCGAACGGTATCAGGGACATCGAGGTGCGCATGTGCAAACAAGGGTCTGCTCTGATTGGTCGACGGGCATACAAGCGGCTGCGCAACCACTGATAATCTACGTAAGAGCTCATTGTCCAATCCGCGCTGTACAGGCGAGTGACGCAATCTGGCCACCATAGACCACTAATAAATTAAAATAAATAAATAATAATAATAAATAATTTGGTTTATGTGTTCCAGCCACTGAGCTGGAGAGCTCACAGGCTCATCAGAGTGAAGCCATCTGGCCGCCATCTTACCACTCCTATCACGTGTCTTTGGCTTATGTGTTAAACCGTCGTATCCGATCAAACTTGCCACAATAAAAGTATCTCCTGACTTTTCCCCTTTCATTCCTTCTTCTTATATTCTCACCTTTACCCCCATTCCTTACATTTCTTTATAGCACTGTTATTCAGAGTCCCCAGCTTCATTACTTAAGTCAAAGTACAGATCCCACTGGTCAAATGTTACTCTGATACAAGTGAAAGTTCATCTCATCTCATTATCTCTAGCCGCTTTATCCTGTTCTACAGGGTCGCAGGCAAGCTGGAGCCTATCCCAGCTGACTACGGGCGAAAGGCGGGGTACACCCTGGACAAGTCGCCAGGTCATCACAGGGCTGACACATAGACACAGACAACCATTCACACTCACATTCACACCTACGGTCAATGTAGAGTCACCAGTTAACCTAACCTGCATGTCTTTGGACTGTGGGGGAAACCGGAGCACCCGGAGGAAACCCACGCGGACACGGGGAGAACATGCAAACTCCGCACAGAAAGGCCCTCGCCGGCCATGGGGCTCGAACCCAGACCTTCTTGCTGTGAGGCGACAGTGCTAACCACTACATCACCGTGCCGCCCCACACTGTAAATAAACAGGAAATAAAATATGCTGTAACCCCACTATAATGAACTCCTTGGGAGGACATCCAAATAATTCGTTATACCAAAAAGTTCATAATACTGAAATGGAGCCACTTGTCACACCACTCACACTTAAATAAAATCAGAATCAGAATCAAGTTTAATGCCAAGTATGTTCTCACATACAAGGAATTTGCTTTGGTGGTTGGTGCTTGAATAGTTAAGATATAATTTAAAAAAAGACAAAACAAAAGTAGTTATATACATAGAATTAAAAACAAGAAGAATCTAAAATATACAAATTTGAAAAGTGGACATATCTAAGGGGTACGTGCATGAGTTGTTGAAGTCCAAGCTGTACAGTATGTTCGGAATGTGCAAAAACAGGTCACATGATGAAGATGGAGAAGAGTCATAATATGAATGTGTGAGAAGAAGACATTATGTGCAGTGGGTTAAATAAATAGCCAAGCTGTACAGTGTGTACCAGTATGTGCAATAAAAGTTCACAGAATGAAGATGACCTTGAAATGTGCAAAATGGCAGTTCAGAGACGAAGTGCATTAATGTTACAGATTGAAAGTGTGAGGTTAGAGTCAGTGGGGTCTCAGGCCTTATTGATGAGGAAGCTGCAGTGGGGAAAAAGCTGGCTTTATGGTGTGAGGTTTTGGTTCTAATGGACCGCAACCTCCTGCCAGAGAGGAGTGGTTCAAAAAGTTTGTATCTGGGGTGAGAGGGGTCGGCCACAATCCTTTCTGCTCTCCTCAGGGTCCTGGACTCGTACAGGTCCTGAAGAGATGGAAGGTTACAGCCAAATCATCCTCTCAGCAGAGTGAATGATCCGCTGCAGTCTGCCCTCGTCCCTGACAGTGGCAGCAGCATACCAGATGGTGATGGAGGAGTTCAGGATGGACTCGGCGATAGCGGTGTAAAAGTGCACCATCATTGTCTTTGGCAGATCAAGCTTCTTCAACTGCCACAGGAAGAACATCCTCTGCTGTGCTTTCTTGGTGAGAGAGCAAATATTCGTCTCCCACTTGAGGTCCTGAGTGATTATAGTGCCCAGGAAGCGGAAATACTCCACAGAGGTTACTGGGGAGTCAAACAGGGTGATGGGGAAGGGTGTGCTTCTCCTGAAGTCTCCAATCATCTCCACTGTCTTTAGAGAATTAAGCTCCAAGTTGTTCTGCCTGCACCAGGACACCAGATGGTTAATTTCCCACCTGTAGGCAGAATCATCTTCATCAGATATGAGTCCAATGAGGGTGGTGTTTTCTGTTAACTTTAGGAGCTTGACAGACTGATGACTGGAGGTGCATCTGTTGGTGTACAGGGAGAAGAGTAGGGGAGAAAGGATGCAGCCTTGGGGGGATCCAGTGCTGATGGTTCAGGAGTCAGAGACATGTTTCCCCAGCTTCACATGCTGCTTCCTGTCAGACAGGAAGTCAGTGATCCACCTGCAGGTGGAGTCAGGCATGCTCAGCTGGGAGAGTTTGTCCTGCAGAAGAGCTGGGATGATGGTATTGAAGGCAGAACTGAAATCCACAAACAGGGTCCTAGCATAGGTTCCTGGGGAGTCCAGGTGCTGGAGGATGAAATGAAGAACCATGTTGACAGCATCATCTGCAGATCTGTTGGGTCTGTAGGTGAACTGCATGGGGTTCAGGAGTGGGTCAGTGATGGCCTTCAGAGACAGCTGATGAGCACAGTGCTTCAGGCTAAATGGCGAGACTGAGCCGGGACCTGCTGCTTTACAGGGGTTCAGTGTCTTAAAGAGCTTGTTGATGTCCCTCTCCAGAATAGAGAGAGTTGAGGCTGTGGTGGTGGGTGGAGGGGCCTTCAGGGTGAGAGGTGGTCAAGAATTTAGTAAAGACAAAGAGTAGAGAGTGGTAGAGAGGCCCCAGCAGCAGTGGAGGTGGGGGAGGTGGGCAGGAGCTGGAGTGTGGAGTCATGGGGGATGATATCAGGACAGTCCCAAAGCAACAGTAGAACTCATTCAGTTGGTTGGCCAGCTGCAAGTCATTGCCATCTGCAGAATGCTGGGAGAGAACCACACCCACTGCCACATCTGAGACATCTACTTCAACAAGAAAAGGGAGTGCAGGGTCACATAAAATAAGGGTAGAGGCTGAAGTAAACCTTTCCTTAAGATCTTGAAAAGCCCTCTCAGCCTCTGGAGACCAGACAAAAGGACCAGACCACTTCTTGGTTAGGTTGGACAGTGGTGCAGCCACTGAGCTGAAATTTCTAATGAATTTCCTATAGAAATTTGCAAAACCAAGGAAGCATTGAGTGTCATTGACAGAGGTGGGCTGAGGCCAGTCATGAACCACATGAGTTTTCTTGGGGTCCATGCGAAGGTTCCCCTTGGACAAGATGAACCCCAAAAAGGAAACCTCAGAAACATGAAATTCGCATTTCTCAGGCTTCAGGAAAAGATGGTTCTCAAGAAGGCACTGTAGGACAGCTCTGACATGATAGACATGCTCATGAAGGGACTTCGAGAATACCAGAATATCATCCAGATACACGAAGATGGACTCATTCAACATATCCCTCAGGATGTCATTGTTGAGCACCTGGAAGACTGCTAGGGCATTGTTTAACCTAAATGGCATGACGAAGTACTCATAATACCCTGTTGGTGTGTTGAAAGCAGTCTTCCATTCATCTCCCTCCTGGATCCGGACCAGGTGGTAGGCATTGCGAAGGTTTAACTTGGTGAAGATTGTCGCTCCCTGAAGCAACTTAAAGGCTGAAGACATAAGGGGTAAAGGATAACAGTTTCTCACTGTAATCTTGTTCAGCCCATGGTAGTCAATACAGAGTCGGAGACTACCATTCTTTTTGCCAACGAAAAAGAACCCAGCTCCTGCGGGAGAAGATGAAGGGTGAATTATTCTGGCATCTAGGGAGCCCCTGATATACTCCTCCATAGCTTTGGGCTCAGCAGGCGAGAGAGAGAGAAGATTCTACCCCATGGAGGAAAAGTTCCTGGAAAGAGGTCAATGGCACAATCATAAGGTCTGTGAGGAGGCAGTGATGTGGCTTTTTTCTTCCTGAAAACCTCATTCAGGTCATGGTACTCGGAAGGGACTTGGGACAATTTGAGAGGACTAGGAGACTTAGGGATGGGGCGGAGACTCTGGAGAGGAGACAAGTAGCTTGGCAAGTGGGCCCCCATTCAACCATAGTTCCTGAAGACCAATTAATGTGGGAACTATGATGAGACAATCAGGGGAAACCAAGTACTATGGGGAACTCAGGAGACTGAATAGGGTTAAATTGGATCTTTTCCTGATGACTTCCATCTATGGACATAAGAAGAGGTGCAGTAACACGGTCAATGGTACCTTCTCCCAAGGGTCTTCCATCAAGGGTGGTCACAGTGAGAGGGTAGGCCAGGTTGATTCCAGGGAGGTGAAGGTCACTGGCTAGGGAGGAATCCATGAAGTTACCAGCTACACTGGAGTCTACGAGGGCCTGTAGAGCATGGTATTGCTGGTGTCCCCAGGAAATCGTAACTGGTATCCGCAGGCATGCGGTAGAAGCTCTCGGGGGTAAAGGTCTCTCCCGTCACAGTACTCCCCTTCCTGGATGGGACTGAACTTTTCCTTGAAAGCTCAGGGACAGCTTCCCGCAATAGAGGCAACACTTCTCCCTTATTTGATGGCTTCATTCAACTTGAGGGAGTCTGCTTCCTCCTAGCTGCATAGGTTCCTCAGGAACAGGGGATGAACTCTGGAGGTTGTAAGGACTCAGGGCTGAACTGCCAGGATGAAACTCAGGCTGGCGGTTGTTGAGCTGGATCGTCTGGTCAATCAGGGATTCAAGGTCAGTGGCTGGCCCTCTTGTCACCAATTCATCTTTGATGCAGTTAGACAGACCATAATGGAAAGTGGCAATGAGCGCATCCACCTGCTTTCTGACGCAGCTGGAACAATCTGTTATTTGCCTCTCTGCCCCCAACTGGATGGTCGAACACATCTCATCTATGAAGTTCTGGTAGCTGTTATAGGAGGGGCCCCGCTGTTCCCAGGCCCGGGCCTTCCCAGTCAGAAAGATGATGATGTAGGCAATCAGTGAGTGATCAGTGGGATTGGAGCTCAAAGGTGAGTGGAGAACTGGAACTTGAAGGCAAAAGAGCTCTGGGTCAAGAAACCTTGACAGTCTTTTGGTTTACCATGAAATCTCTCAGGCTAGCAATCTAGGCTTGGAGACAGGCTGAGAGAGCAGCAGGTGTTGAAGGAGGCTGATGTTTAACTGGCGAATCTTGTTCAGATGCAGCGATGCAGCGATTACATCCGTCTATCGCCTGCATTTTTTGACAGACAGAGAGTATGTTACATTTACAAATAGCCATGACAACAGTGCTTACAGAGTAAAGACTTGAGTAAAGGTGCTTTTAACTCATAAAATAAAGTCCTTTTAAGGGATTTTTTGAAGTCAGTGATCACCATGCTCGATAACTGCTAGTGAGCGACACCTAAGCAAGGCTTGTTAAGCCTTTGTTTTATGTTTAACACGTATTGTTAACTTGACTGCAGACTTGATGACTTATTGTCTGTCTCTGGTGGGAGGAGGAATGCATGGCTTCTTGAGGTTTTTTTGAAGACTTCGACTCATTGTTATTAAAGGTGGGGACACGAAGTTAGTGTGTTACATGTGAAAGTTTGTAGTAAAAGAGTTCGTTATAGTGGGGTTGCATTGTATTACTTTAAATGAGTTTATAGTCGTATTTTAAGGCCAATCAACACGGACAATTTTTATGGGTTAAATCTGTAACACTGAGTGTAAAGTTTACTGTTATGAGAAAGTAAATGATCAGTAATGTTAGGTGGCTAGCTTAATACTTACAAGCACACGCTGGTAACTGTGGCATCCGTGTTTTTTTCCCTACATCAGGGGTCATCAAACTACGACCCGCGGGCCGACTCCGGCCCGCCACCCCCCTTTGACCAGCCCCCCAGCCCCTCTGCCCCCCACCACTGGACCCGGCCCTATGAGGCAATCCCCAAAAGTGGTCATGGCCTATTTTTTTAAATTTCTTTTTGGCAAATAGTAACATGTCTGCATTTTGTATTTTGTTGATTTTATCAATTAAAATTGATATTTAGTTATAAAATGAACTATTCATATTTTCCGAATTTTCATCATATGCTCGCGATCAAGCAGTGACAGGCAGCGCACGCGCAGAGAACTGTCAGTGTTCAGGACAGCAAAATGGCTAGCGGTAAGCGAAAAGCTGACAGAGAGTGCAGAGTTTTTAAAGAACAGTGGACCACCAATTATTTTTTCGTTCAGTGTAAAGACCGTGCAGTTTGTCTTGTATGTAAAGAAAGTGTGTCGGTTTTCAAAGAATATAATCTGCGTCGTCACTACAAAACCCATCACAAAGAGTATGCTAGTTTGCGAGGGCAAACAAGAGAAGACAGGATTCGGAGGATGAAATGCGGACTGGCTGCACAACAGAATGTATTCCTTCGCCAAACCCAGATCAACCAGGCTGCTGTCCGAGCTAGCTATAAGGTAGCTCACCTACTAGCTACCCATGGAAAGCCATTTACTGATGGGGACTTTGTTAAAGTATGCATGCTTGCTGTGGCCAAGGAGGTGTGTCCCAACAAGAAGGATGTGCTCAATGTGGTGAGTCTCTCCACACCTACTATGACCAGGTGAGCCGAAGATTTGGGGGACAACGTGTATGACCAGCTGAATGAGAAAGCATCAGAATTCGAGTTTTTTGCTTTGGCCATGGATGAGAGCAATGACGTGCAGGACACAGCACAACTGCTGTGATCTATTGATCTATTGCTCATATTATTATAATTTCACTGTTTTTTAAAATGTATTTATTTTATAGGCCTATTTATTTGACCTTTATTAAGTGCTGCACACAATTATTATTAATATTATTAATAATATCAACAGGCCTACCTACAATTTATAATTTTCCACTCACCTTTGCCAGTGTCAATCACCTCAACTAGGCAGATGTTTCTTACCTTGACAGCTTTGATGTTATTTTTATTAGAAAATAAATAAATGGAATATCTGTGGTATTTCAAATTAAAACAAAGTGTGAAGACTCGATTACTACTTTTGCAAACCACTAGTAAAGATAAACAAATACGTGCCAGGAATCAAGTGTTGATATAGTAGTGTGGATAGAGTAGTGGGGATATAGTAGTGGGGATATAGTAGTGTGGATATAGTAGTGGGGATATAGTAGTGGGGATATAGTAGTGTGGATATAGTAGTGGGGATGGCTGTGCCAGGCTAGTAATCTCTACGACACAATGAGGCCTGCTGGTGGTCATATTTGTCTGGGTCATACAATTCTATGTTATATAGCTGACCCTACCCCGGCCCCCCATCACAGTCAGGAACGACAATGTGGCCCCCAGAGAAAAAAATTTGGTGACCCCTGCCCTACATAGTAGCTCGAAAAATGGCGTAATTCCAATTTCAACATAACATTAGATTGTACTCTGGTGGGTTTTTTGTGTATGTAATTGATTGAAACATCCAACACACACAGGTTAAATGTCATCTTATGGAGAGTGTGTTTATCACACAAACATACTAATGACCTGAGTGTGTGTGTGTGTGTGTGTGTGTGTGTGTGTGTGTGTGTGTGTGTGTGTGTGTGTTTAAAGCCTCAGAAAGACAGAAAGCACACAGACTGAGTGATGCAAAGTGAATTGTCATGAGCTCTTTCATGAAGAGGTCTCCAGGATCCAGCGCTCTTAGGCTTGGATTGGCTGCCATGGCAACTTTAACCAATGTCATGTCTGAATTTCTGAGAATACAATGCGAAAGAGAGAGTGAGTGAGAGAGAGAGAGAGAGAGAGAGAGAGAGAGAAAATACAATGCAGACACATGTGCTATGCAAATGCATGCTTCAGGAACCATGAACAAACCTCTGAATGAATCCTACAACCTCCCTGCGCTCAGAAACTGGATCTGAAGGCGTTGATTAATTTTCTATAACAGCAGACAGCAGTGTCTGTTTATAGCTGCTATAACAGAACTGAGACAGGAACGAACTTGTTTCATGGACATTAAATGCGACTATAAATGGATAAAACGTACGACGTGTCATTCTTTAAAAAAACAACAACTAATTGCTGACAAGTTGCTGTTGTATATATATATATATATATATATATATATATATATATATATATATATATATATATATATGGCACATTTAATAAATATAGTCTATAAATAAATCAATAAAATACTAATAAATCAAGTAAGAATATTGGGTGGCACGGTGGTGTAGTGGTTAGCACTGTTGCCTCACAGGAAGAAGGTTCTGGGTTCAAGCCCAGTGGCTGACGGGGGCCTTTCTGTGCGGAGTTTGCATGTTCTCCCCGTGTCTGTGTGGGTTTCCTCCGGGTGCTCCGGTTTCCCCCACAGTCCAAAGACATGCAGGTTAGGTTAACTGGTGACTCTAAATTGACCATAGGTGTGAATGTGAGTGTGAATGGTTGTTTATGTCTCTGTGTCAGCCCTGTGATGACCTGGCGACTTGTCCAGGGTGTACCCTGCCTTTCGCCCGTAGTCAGCTGGGATAGGCTCCAGCTCACCCGCGACCCTGCACAGGATAAGGGGCTACAGATAATGGATGGATGGAAGTAAGACTAATTATTTCACAGATTAAATAAATGATGAATAATCAAATTATGTACAGTATTTATCTCATCTCATTCTCATTATCTCTAGCCGCTTTATCCTGTTCTACAGGGTCGCAGGCAAGCTGGAGCCTATCCCAGCTGACTACGGGCGAAAGGCGGGGTACACCCTGGACAAGTCGCCAGGTCATCACAGGGCTGACACATAGACACAGACAACCATTCACACTCACATTCACACCTACGCTCAATTTAGAGTCACCAGTTAACCTAACCTGCATGTCTTTGGACTGTGGGGGAAACCGGAGCACCCGGAGGAAACCCACGCGGACACGGTGAGAACATGCAAACTCCACACAGAAAGGCCCTCGCTGGCCACGGGGCTCAAACCCGGACCTTCTTGCTGTGAGGCGACAGCACTAACCACTACACCACCGTGCCGCCCTACAGTATTTATAATAAACCATAATATATTTAACAGTTATTCCACAAAATTGAGTCGTACATGAGCTGATAGCCGATGAGGCGCATAGCACCGAGTTGTCTATAAACTGTGTACGACGAGATTGAGTGGAATAACTGTTTTATTCTATCCACATTTACTGGATTTTGAGAAACAGACAGTGCTGTAGTCGAGTCACTAAACCTCGAGTCCGAGTCCAGTTTTGACTTTCCAGTGTTCAAGTCCAAGTTATGTCCAAGTCATTTAAAAAAATTTAGAGTCGAGTCCAAGTCGAGTCCACTATTGATCTGAGAACAACACTCCAACCGCAACATTTGACGGTGGCTGTTTTAGTGCCATTAACATTACAGTAGTTTGTTCCTGAACATGCCGTATGAACAGGTGAATGTGCTTCTCTTTGTCAGAGTGTGAAGTATTCTGTCAGAGATGGGTGGGAGACGGATGTAAGTGCAGAAGGTGTGTTTATTAATACAAGCGAAGACGGTAAACAATCCAGAACGGCAGGCAAAATCGTACAACGGCAAAACAGGCGATAGGTGGAGCGAGGCACAAACAGGCTATCGTAGACTCGGCATGATCAAAGACGAGAAACAGGGAATCAGGGATCAAGAAACCAAACAAGGAAATAAGGCTCGGTAATGTATCAGCAACGCAACTCAATACTTTGCAAAGTAAGTGTGTTTTCACATTTTTTATATCAGTATGCTGATTGTATCTTAATCCTGTGCAGGTGCGAATGGTTTACAGCGCACGCGAGAGTCTGCTTGGCATGCATGCTGTCCGGAGTGCACCTGAGAGTCTATCTGATACACGTGCCAAGACACGCAAGTGTGACACTCTTGCACGAAATTAGTACAGAAATTAATGTAGATATAAATATCTTATGCCAAATTATTATGGCATGTAGCCCTGTGATGACCTGGCGACTTGTCCAGGGTGTACCCCGCCTTTCGCCCGTAGTCAGCTGGGATAGGCTCCAGCTTGCCTGCGACCCTGTAGAAGGATAAAGCGGCTAGAGATAATGAGATGAGATGAGATTATGGCATGTTACAAAAAATAAAGAAAAAATCTGAGTTTTCATCTCCAATTTATGATTCCGAATGCAGTCAATGCATGAGTCTGAGTCGAAGTCCGAGTCGAAGTCTGAGTCATCAGTGTTCAAGTCCAAGTCGAGTCACGAGTCCTTAAAATTAGGGCACAAGTCGGACTCGAGTACTACAAGCCTGGAAACAGAGCATTTTTCTTTTTCTTTTTTGCAAATTCAATCAATAAAAACTTTATACAAAATAATTTCCACTTAGAATGTCAACAAACTGGCGAAATGACAGTGGCAATTTGTGAAAAAGGCGATAATAATAATTATTGAAAAATAAAAACAAATATGTTCTTACCATCAAATACTTTTATTCCATTTTTTGTTGCTTTTTTTGTATTTTTTGGGTTTTGTTTTTGAGTAGAGTTTTTATTTCATCCTCGGTTGGTTCAGTAACATGCTCTGCCATTTTGTTTTTCTTCTTTAGGGTTTTTTGCCAGTTGGCAAACCAACTTATAGGTGCATTACCACCACCAACTGGGCTGGAGTGTGGAACAGGAGCTATTGGGGAGAAAAAAAAATTATTTTGGTTATTTCTGTTTCTTTTAAATACTTGATAACAAACTGATATATCTGACTTGATACAGTCCGCCATTTTGTTTTTCTCCACTCACGGTATATGAGCTGATAGCCTAGTAGTCGAGTACCCAATCAGAGCATGTGATTGCTCATGTACTGTGAATGTGGATAGAATAAAATGTTTGATGTGTTTGATTCTCTGCAGTTTTTTGCTCTTATACCCAGTCATAATACATATAATGTATTGAAATGGCATATTGTACTGCTTTTTTGTGTTTGTTTTGTTTCCATTTGTGTGTGTGTGTGTGTGGACAATGATCTGAGATGAGACGTCAGGATGTTGCCCTGGTTCCTGTTGTTCCTATTAAACATCACGCTTCAGATTGCTGAACACACGGCTAATCAGGACTTATTAAGGACTTACACACCTACACACCCACCTACACACGTACACACACACACACACACACACACACACACACACACACACACACACACACACACACACATACAAAGTGTGGTGTGGTCTGAGAGAAGTGCTTCATCACAATTACTCTCCTCCTGCATCTGAAGAGCGACTGATTGTCTGAGAGCCTGGAAGCCAAACACAGACTCGAGGACCTCGACATAGTGTTCCGGTCCAACAACCACAATTGAAGTGTGTTTTTGGATTGCAAACATCTTCACTTCATAGTGTGTTGATGTTTTTATTTTCCTTTTTGTTGTTGTTGGTCTTTTTAGTTTGCATTTTAATTACTCCTACACATTGTAACATAATAGTACACTTTTACACAAGATTTAGAACCTTTAAGCTCTTCAGTTTTCTCTTTGGGGAACGGAAAGGCTATAAACTAAAATATTTATCTAATCATCCCTCCCATCAGCCAATCACGTCGCAGCAGCTCGATGTATAAAATCATCCAGAGCTTCAGTTAATGTGCACATGAAACATCAGAATGAGGAAAATAATCTCAGTGACATTAGTATATCACAGCATGGTTGCTGATGTGAGTATTTCAGAAACTGCTGATCTTCTGGGATTTTCACACACGGAAGTCTGTGGAGTTTACACAGAATGATCCGGGGGAAAAAAAACAACAACCAAAAACCATCCAATCAGCAGTCTCGTTCATGAGAGAGGCCAGAGGAGAACAGCCAGGCTGGTTCGAACTGACAGGAAAGCTATGGTAACTCAAATAACCACTCTGTACAACCGTGGTGAGCAGAAAAGCATCTCAGAATAAACAGCATTGATGAAGATGGGCTCAAAGGTTAGGGCTTTGGGTTACTGATCTGAAGGTTGGTGGTTCAAGCCCCAGAACCGCCAAGCTGCTCCTGTTGGGTTCTTGAGCATGATCTTTAACCCTCTGTGCTCCAGAGGGTGCTGTATCATGGCTAACCCTAGTTTCTTAACAAGCTGGGATATGTGAAGAAAAAAATATCTTCTTCAACAAACGGCCAGGTTAGACTTATATCACCCAAGAACAGTGTGCACTGAAACTGGACAGATGAACCAGGAGATGTTTTAGCCACTACGGTAAAATTCTACAAGTTTTGGAATTTTACTGCTATTTAAAACCATTTCTGTTCATAGTACATGTTTATTTAATTTTTTATCTCATAAAAGTGAAAAATAAAATGTGTTCAGCAAGGTGTAATGTGTTAAATCATCTCATATTGATACATATAACACTGTGTGCTTCATCATCATCATCATCATCATCCACCTGTTGGAGAGTTGGAGAGTCTGATCAAACCAAATTAGAGCTGGCTAAAGATCGTTTCTATTCTATGCTACACATCGTTGCCAAACCTGCAGTAAACAGAACATTAACGTTAATCTCCTTACCAGCTATATTTACCCACCACTGCACATGTTCAAAGCTCACGTAATCAACCCCCACATCAACTTGAACACATTCTGTCATTAAAACCTCGACGTTAAATGGACTTCATTGGGATTTTTGTTATGAATCTACACAAAACAGTCCATAATATACAAACAGAGAGAAAAGTCAATATAGTTTTAAAAAAATTATTTATAAAAAAAGGTTTTGATTACACACACTCACCGGCTACTTTAATAGGAACTTGTTCTTGATTCTAAGATTCCTGTTCTTGGCTGCAGGAGTGGAACCTAATGTGGTCTTCTGTTTTCTGTTGCATGCCGAGATGCTTTTCTGCTCACCACAGTTGTAAAGAGTGATCATATGAGTTATTATATCCTTCCTGGCAGCTCAAACCATCCATACCTCCATTATCTGTAGCCACTTATCCTGTGCAGGGTTGCAGGCAAGTTGGAGCCTATCCCAGCTGACTATGGGCAAGAAGTGGAGTACACCCTGGACAAGTTGCCAAATCATCACAGCGCTGACACATAGGTGGGGTTTACATTAGACCGTATCAGCGGATCATCAGATTAACGTTTTTAAAACGATTAGTGTGCACACAGCAACACCAATACACGATTCGCGTGCACACAGCAACACCAATACACGGATACGCTCGGCTCCGCAGGCATCCTGCGCTCCAAATCACTCCGCCCTGAACAGCGAGTGCCCTCTGGAGGGTGCGCACTCCGGCCCTGCGCAGCTCACAGAGCGCGCGAGTGAAGCGCACAAGCAGTGATTCGGGATTGAGCCGCTGTGTGTGTGATCCCAGCGCATATCACTTACCACTTGCAAGTGGAAGGATGGCAAGCCTAAAGACAATCATAACCACACAATGGGCAGTATTTTCATACTTTTATACTCTTTAATGAAAGGTGATACAAGGCGGAAGTCCGCGCCGTTTTTCAGCAGTCGCGTCACATGACCAACGCCAGCGAATCAGGAAGGTGGATGTCACAGTGACGTTGTCCAATGACGACGCCAGCTAGAGCTCAGCACAGCTTATCCGCGTATTCTCAATGTTTACACAGCACCGGACCAGACACGATCTAGATTGAATACGTGGACCCTGGCGGATTCCCGTTTCCCGGCGTTTCCAGGCGTTTTAATGTAAACGGACAGTGCATCTGCGAAGAAAACGAGACAGATACGGTCTAATGTAAACTTGGCCATAGAGACAAACAACCATTCACACTCACATTCACACCTACGGTCAATTTAGAGTCACCAGTTAGCCTAACCTGCATGTCATTGGACTGTGGGAGAAACTGAAGCACCCGGAGGAAACCCACGTGGACACGGGGAGAACATGCAAACTCCACACAGAAAGGCCCCCGTCGGCCTTCTTGCTGTGAGGTGACAGTGCTAACCACTACACCACTGTGCCGCCCCAGCTCAAACCAATCTGGCCATTTTCCTCTGACCTTAGTATTGTTATCACTCTCTATGTATTATATTATTTTATTATTTTATCTATAATCACGATTATTGGTAATTAAGACTATAATCGATTTTAAATAAGTATAGAGGAGGAGGGCCTAGTATAAGCGATAAACGCTTTTTCCCTCCTCCTGCACCTGTTTTTTTATTGTTTATTGTATTATGTTCTTTCTTGTTGTGCAAACAAACAAACAAACAAACAAACAAACAAACAAACAAACAAACAAACAAACAAACAACCCTCTCTTATCAACAAGGCGAGCACACCAGTGCCACCAAACTCCACCATCTCTCACGGTCTTGGCTGAGTGCCGGGACGTCCTCCAGTCTCAAATTATTCTGCTGGAAGTCTTGATGAACAACATCATTCCAACACGTGCGTGGTCGGCTGCGAGGGCATCTCCATCCTCCTGGCGGATCAAACTCATAAATGGCTCTTGTGCGGTGGTCGTCTGTGAAGTGCAGAACATGTCTAAGCCAACGAACACAGTACTGTGCGATGGTACGGAGGATATTTAATTGGTTAGTCCTCTGGCGAAACTCCTCATTGGAGACACGGTCATACCAACGCACCCCCTCAATGGTCCTGAGGGCATGAGTCTCGAAACTGAGAACACAGGTGGCCAAGGTCTTGCTGAGAGGCCAGGTCTTGGTGCCATAGAGCAGCACAGACAAAACTGCAGCACTGTAGACCCATAGCTTGTTGTGTCAGGAGATGACACGTCATAGTGAACTATCACTCACTCGATGTTTTTTGTTTTTGGCACCATTCTGTGTAAACTCTAGAGACTGTTGTGTGTGCAAACCCCAGGAGATCAGCAGTTTCTGAAATACTCAAACCAGTTCTTCTGGCTCAAACCAACATCCACGCCACAGTGAAAGTCACAGAGATCACAATTTTCAGAAGTCATGTTGAATGGAGTCGACCTGTGTGGACTTAAGGTGATGATACACAGGGCAACTTTTTGGGCAATGTTGCCGGCAACAGTTAACCAGGTGAGACACAGGGCAATTAATTAGGGCAGCAACCAATCAGATAAGAGCAACTCCCCCCAAAAAAATCATGAGCTGCCCATCACTTTTAACTTGACACAAGAGAGCTAATGTTATCCCTACATAGCTAGCAATAACTTTCAGCTAGCAAAAAACACCGCTAGTTAGTCAAATCCCATTCAATCTCTATGGAGCGGTGGTTAGCTAACAGTAGTTTACACTTAGTTGAAAAAATTCGACGCCTTAATTCCAACCTGAGCATAAAAATAGATGTCTGTTGGTTTTCTAAGCATTTGATGAGGTAAATTCACCACTTTGGGTTTACACATAACAACTTACCTCCATAAAAAGATATAAGTTGTCTCTCCTTTTCTTCACTCCACTGTTGGAGACACTGCCATCTTTGTTGAAAATTTCAGAAACTCTCAGGTGGTCATGCGATTCACCGCTAGCACTCTGATTGAATGATCTTAAAAAGTTGCCCAAAATGATCAAAATTTTTCAGATAGAAATTATGTTATCCAATCTCAGTGGGAAAATGTCAAAGTGCAATTGCCCAGCAACAATGCCCAAAAAGTTGCCCTGGGTATCATCACATTTAAAGTGTCATGTGATCTGTATGTAAATACACCTGTTTCTGGAAGAACCCAGAGTTTGTTCGAGACCATGCCTAAACACACAGCATCATGAAGGCCAAGAAGCGATCACAACAAGCGATCAAAACAAGTTCTTGAAAAGTATCACTCAGACAGATAAAGTGAGAATTAATCAGAGGGAAAAAAATACAAAGTGCCCAAAGTTATCACTCATGATGCTACCACCATCATGCTTCACAGTGGGGATGGTGTCGTCAGGGTGTTGAGAAGTGTTGGGTTCTGGTCAAACATGTCTGTGAAGATTCTCAGTCATCCACGTCATAGTAACTGTGGGTGGTAAAAGAGAGCAACTGGACTTGCTTGAAGATTCTTGAAGACGTTTCACCTCTCATCCGAAAGGCTTCTTCAGTTCTGTCTGACTAGTAGGGAGTATCAGGTATTTATCCTCTCACGGATAAAGCTTTAGATGAGCTTTTCATCCATGAGAGGATAAATACCTGATACTCCCTACTAGTCAGACAGAACTGAAGAAGCCTTTCGGATGAGAGGTGAAACGTCTTCAAGAATCTTCAAGCAAGTCCAGTTGCTCTCTTTTACCACCCACAGTTCTGGTCAAACGTTCTCCTGAACTTTTAGTTTAACTGAATCCTACTATATCTTGGCATGACATTAAACTGAATCTGTCATGTCCTAGAGAGGTAGCACCTTACCTCCGTAAGGGTCCGGTGGCTCCAGATACATCCCTGCTGGCAGACATGGTCTTCCTTAGACATGAAGGTCCCCTCATAGACCTTAGTCTAGCCAACATATGAGATAGGAGTAGGACAACTCTGATTTGAAAGCACCTGCTACCTTGCAGGAAATGCCTATTTAGGCAAAGACTAGGAGAAGGTAAACTCTGAATTCAAACCACCTGCTGCCTTGCAGGGAGCCTCTTTAGGCAAAGGCTAGGCCCACCATGGGTATGCAGGCTTGTGGTAAGCTTCACGGATTAATGACTGTGCTTTACATAGTTGGGGTAGATTGAGCTCCTTAGCTGTGGTAAAAGCAATCAATGTAGGAGAAGGAAAACTCCAAAATTGATACCTTCTTCCAACATGCCCTAAGCCAGCATGGAAGAGTATGGCTGATGAAACTAACATGAAATATGTCCAAAAATATAGATTCAGATCAGAGGGGGCCACCTCCGGACCCTCGGCAGGCGACCAGGAGGGCACATCAGCAGCCCCGGACTGGTGTGACAGTCATGACCAGGGGTTCACTTCAGCAGCCTTGGACTAGAATACAACCTGAGATCAGAGGAAAAACAAAACATAAAAGGATATTCAACGGGGGTCACGTGATGGCGGCGAGGTGAGCGGTGCGTTTTTGGTGGCGCTCTGTGCCACTCGGCTCTAATTATGTGCTTATGCTGACAATAATTGCACTTTTGTGCCTCTTTTTGTAAGAACCTTTTGTGCTATGTCTCTGGAAAACTTTTGGCTGCAGTCTTTTGATAAAATAGCCAGAAACTGAAGGAAGATGGACAAAACAGACATCCTGCCCACACCTGAAGAAAGCACACAAGATGGCGACCGGGCTGAATCTAATATCTCCGAGATTGACAAGTTGGACCCGGCCCTCACGAAAGCCCTGAGCCTGATGACTGCAAATATTGTAAAAGTGCTCGACGAGAAACTTAATCCCCTCGCCGAAACCATCAACAAGCATTCGGCGGAGCTATAGTCTGCTGGCCAATGGCTAGACGAGACTGAAGATCAAGTTGCAGCTATTGAAATTTCTGCCACAGTGCACAAGTCGCGGATAACTGAGTTGGAAAAGCAAGTCAGTGCTTTATCAGAAAGATTGGACATGGCAGAAAACTACAGCAGGTGCCTCAATGTTCGGCTTGTTGGTCTGGCAGAAGGCACAGAGACTGGTCAGCTGGTGGATTTCTTCGAGACTTGGCTGCCCCGCTTCCTCAAGTTGACTACCAAAGCTGGCCGCGTAAAGCTAGAGAGGGCACATCGCTCGCTAGCATCAAAACCGCCTCTGAACAAATCACCCAGATTGGTGTTGCTGCATTTTCATTCATTCAGAGATAAGCAGGGGGTGATGGAAACGGCATGTCGGGCCAGCCAAGATGGTGCTTTAACCTACAACAGATCCAGGCTCTCATTCTACAGTGATTTCTCCATGTCAGTGATGAAGAAAAGCAAGGTGTTTGACGCAGTGAAGTAGCAGCTGCGGGAGTGGGGTATACTGTATGCCATGCTTTTTCCAGCCATCTTGCAGGTGCCCCACGGAGGCTCCAAGAAGAGGTTCACTACCCCGGAGCAGGTACGCGACTTTCTGGACTCCCTACCAGGATCTTAGTTTCCCAATGCATAGGTCTCACTCTGGATGTCCAGTTTTAATATATTTTTGACTGCACAGCTCCTCTCCCACATATACTGTCTGGATTTACTTAGCTATCAAAATTATGCTGTGAACTTTTCTTTCTGTTGGTGGTGCAGTTGCTCACAACATGGACTCTTTTTTCTTCTCCTCAGTTTTTTTTGTTGATCACATCGTAAGGAGGATTCCTTCATTGCTATCCATAGTTATTCATTGCACTGTTACTTTGCTCTTTGTTGTGAACTTGAAGGATGTTTGGTTGTTGGTAAGCCCCTTTCACTTTGGGGAAAAACCCTCAGTTTGTTCTGGTTCTTTAGGCAAGCACTGATAGGTCTGTTTCGTTATGGTTCTGTTTTGCTCGGGACACACATGTATAAGGTACAAAAATGATAGGTTTATTGGTGGGTTTTCTTTTTGTGCATGTTGTTTCTCCAGCCTCTTACTGATGTGGGTTTCTCATGGAACGGATTACTTGATACTCAAAATGGAAAAACTCGATTTGGCCCCTGGGTCTAGGCTGACAATTTGGTTGCATTTCCTAACGTATCCATCTCCTTATCAGCTTGTAAATTCATTCAAATCTTATGACTTTGTCTAACTTAAGTACAGTTAAATTTTGCTCCTGGAATGTTCGGGGTCTCCATAAGCCAGCAAAGAGGATGGCTGTGTTATCATTTTTGAAGACAAAAGAGGTCTCTGTAGCTTTTCTTCAGGAGACTCATATAGAGGAAGATAATATGAAGAAATTACAAAAAAGTTGGGTTGGACAAGTTTTTGCAAAGTCTTATTCTTCCTTTAGCAGAGGTGTGGCCATTCTGGTCAATAAAAATTTGGCATTTAGGGCGCTTCATTGTGTCAAAGATAATCAGGGCTGTGATGTAATTGTTAAAGGGGTCCTTTCAGGTATGGAGGTGACACTTATGAATCTCTATTGCCCTCCAGGCTATTCCCCTGATTTTCTCTAAGACATTTGCTGAGTTTGCAACATTGGCATCAGACTACTCATTTGTGGGTGGGGATTTTAATTGCCATCTGAATCCGTCTGTAGATAAACTTCCACCCGCTACTTCCCTTCCACCCAAACAGCCTCAGATGCTTACATCTATATGTTACGATTTTGGCTATTCAGATGTGTGGAGAGAGCTTCACCCCGCAAATTCAGAATTTACTTTCTTCTCTGCCCCCCACAAAATTCATACTAGAATCGATTATTTCTTTATCCCCTCATCAAAAATGTTTCTGATTACCTCCTGCAACATTGGCAATATATTCTTATCTGACCATGCCCCTTTGTTTATGGTTTGTTCACTCTCTCAGGCTTGGGCATTGTCACGGCATTGGAGATTTCAATCATCCCTTCTTAAAGATGACAAATTTGTTTCCTACTTTACATTGGAGTTTAAGATATTTTATTCAATCAATTTGCAGTCTAGGGCGGCACGGTGGTGTAGTGGTTAGCGCTGTCGCCTCACAGCAAGAAGGTCCGGGTTCGAGCCCCGTGGCCGGCGAGGGCCTTTCTGTGCGGAGTTTGCATGTTCTTCCCGTGTCCGCGTGGGTTTCCTCAGGGTGCTCCGGTTTTCCCCACAGTCCAAAGACATGCAGGTTAGGTTAACTGGTGACTCTAAATTGACCGTAGGTGTGAATGTGAGTGTGAATGGTTGTCTGTGTCTATGTGTCAGCCCTGTGATGACCTGGCGACTTGTCCAGGGTGTACCCCGCCTTTCGCCCGTAGTCAACTGGGATAGGCTCCAGCTTGCCTGCGACCCTGTAGAACAGGATAAAGCGGCTAGAGATAATGAGATGAGATGAGATTTGCAGTCTATAGACAACCTTTCTGTTTTATGGGAGACATGTAAAGCCTACTCTAGGGGCATGATTATATCATTTATAACTTCTAAAAGGCGCCGCAAATCTGAAAGACTTAAACTCCTTGAATGTAAGTTGGCTGACCTGGAGAAAAACTACATATCAAACCCCAGCCTAAATTTACTGAAGGAATTGACAGCATCATATACAGCGCTTAAGACCCTGTTAATTCAGGACTCTGAACATACCCTTAAATTCACCAGACAGAGGCTGTATGACTCTGGTGATAAGCCTGGCAAATATCTTGCCAATCTCGTTAAAAGAAGGGCAGACTCACAAACAATTGTTTCAATTACAAATTCAGGGGGTGTCAGATCATTTGACACTAAAACCATTAACAAGGAATTTGCCTTATTTTACTCAAATTTATATATGTCTGAACAGCCTGACAATGCCCCAGAATTCATGCATTTGTTTTTCTCTGATTTGAGGCTCCCACAGTCTACAGAGCCTCACAGATTGCTATTGAATGCCCCAATCACAAAAGAGGAAGCTCTTTTTGCTTTAAAGTCTATGCCTTCAGGGAAGGCCCCTGGGGCAGATGGATTTGGGTGTGAGTTTTATAAGGAGTTCAGCACCATTCTCTTGGACCCCTTGTTGGCTATGTTCAATCATTCGTTTCAAAATGAGATCCTGCCTCAGTCACTCAGGGAAGCTAACATCGCCCTTATTCTTAAAAGGGGAAAATGCCCTGACAATTGCGCCTCCTATAGGCCTACAGCCCTAAAGACCAAAAATTGCTTTCAAAAATTTTAGCTACGTGTCTGGAAAAAGTGCTCCCCCACATTATCAGTGGGGATCAGACCGGTTTTATTAAAGGTCGTAATGCTAGTGATAATGTTAGAAGGCTCCTTAATGTGATCAATCAATCACAGCACTCTACAGACCCTGCCCTCGTGCTTTCTCTCAATGCCGAGACCTGGTCAAGTATTTATTTTACACATTAGAAAAGTTTGGCCTAGGTAATAACTTTATTAGCTGAGTCAGGGTTCTTTACAATAATCCAACTGCGGCTGTCATGACGAATGGGCTCCAATCTAGCAATTTCCCACTTTACCGGGGAAATAGGCAGGGTGATCCACTAAGCCCATTGCTTTTCAATATTGTTATAGAACCATTGGCCCAAGTAATTTGGCAGAGTGCTCAAATATCTGTTGTTGGTGGTGGTGGGAGGGAACACAAAATAACGTTGTACGCGGACAATGTATTATTTCTTTCCAGACCGCAGACCTCTATTCCCAGCCTGATTCAGACCATTACTACATTTGGCGTTTTCTCAGGATATAAAATTAATTTTGCCAAGTCAGAAGCTATGCCGCTAGGGACTTTAACAGCTCTCCGAATATTGTCAGAGCCCTTCCCCTTTCACTGGTCCCCTTCAGGTTTTAAGTATCTAGGTGTGTCCATAACACCTTCTTTTGATAAGATGTTTTGTGCTAACTTTCTTCCTCTCCTGGACACTATAAAGGCAGACTTAGACTGCTGGGCCCCTCTTCCTCTATCTTGGCTGGGTAGGCTTGCTCTTATAAAAATGAATATTTTACCCAAGCTGCTCTACCCCCTGCAAATGATCCCTATTTTAATGTCAAACAGGGTCATCAGGGTGACAAGCGTGGCTGAGCTCCTTCATTTGGAGCAAAAGGAAACCCCGACTTAAAATGGCAAAATTGCAGATGATTGGCTCTGATGGGGGATTAGATATGCCAAACTTGAGACTTTACCAACTTGCCACTCATCTTCGGGTGATTGCGGATTGGCTTAAACACGACCCTGCTTCGATTTGGCTTGACATTGAATCTTCTCAGTCTGTATGTCCCCTATGGAACCTGTTTGTGAGTAATCTTAAATCTGTTACAGACCTCTGTACCAATCTGATCACCCTAAATACAGTCAAAGCCTGGAAAGCCATACGTGCTTTAGGGGACCATGACCATCTAACATCACCCCTTACTCCGATTTTTGATAACCCTGACTTTATGCCTGGTCGTCTAGACTGAGGCTTTAAGATTTGGCACAATAAAGGACTGACAAAGCTAGGAGATCTTTTCAGCGGCTAGACCTTGTTATCGTCCTACAGGGTCGCAGGCAAGCTGGAGCCTATCCCAGCTGGCTATGGGCAAGAGGCAGGGTACACCCTGGACAAGTCGCCAGGTCATTGCAGGGCTGACACATAGACACAGACAACCATTTACACTCACACCTACGGTCAATTTAGAGCCACCAATTAGCCTAACCTGCATGCCTTTGGACTGTGGGGGAAACCGGAGCACCTGGAGGAAACCCACGCGGACACGGGGAGAACATGCAAACTCTACACAGAATGGCCCTCGTCGACCACTGGGCTCAAACCCAGGATCTTCTTGCTGTGAGGTGACAGTGCTAACCACTACATCACCATGCCGCCCACCTTCGAACCAGTAAAGATGAAATACTTGAAAGATAGGCAAATTTCTATAAAGAATGTTATGCAGATGACTCCAGTGCTTTTTCAATTAATGATTTTTCAGAAGATGAAATTCCTGCAATCTTGAAAAATGAAGCTGAAGCTGCCATAAATGCTATGAAAGATGGAAAAAGCCCTGGTCTTGATAAAATCTACTCTGAATACTTGAAAAGTGGTGGCGAACCACTAATGAAAGCTCTCTTATACCTCTTCAACCAAATATTAACCACAGGAAAGATACCACAAGCATTTAAAGAAGCTCTCATAATTGTCCTCTACAAAAAGAACAGTCATCTTGAATGTGGTAACTATCGTCCAATAAGCTTGTTAAGTCATATATACAAAGTATTTATTACCATCATTGCAACAAGAATAAAAAAATGACTTGTATGCATCTTTCCCCCCTACTCAAGCTGCTTACCAACCTGGCAGAGGAACCATAGAACAGATCTTTGCTCTTGAACAAATAATCAAGAAATCCATAGAATTCAACAAGCCAGTGTGTGTATATATATATATATATATATATATATATATATATATATATATATATATATATATATATACACACTAGTGCATCTCAAAAAATTAGAATACCATGAAAAAGTTCCTTTTTTTCATAATTTAATTCACTTTCATATATTCTATATTCATTACATGTAAAGTGAAATATTTAAAGCCTTTTTTGTTTTAATTTTGATGATTATGGCTTATAGCTCATGAAAATCAGAAATCCAGTATCTCAAATTATTAGAATATTCCCTAAGATCAATCAAAAAAAGGATTTACAATACAGAAATGTCCAACTTCTGAAAAGTATATTCATTTATACACTCAATACTTGGTTGGGGCTCCTTTACCACGAATTACTGTATCAATGCGGTGTGGCATGGAGGTGATCAGTCTGTGGCACTGCTGAGGTGTTATTGAAGCCCAGGTTGCTTTGATAGTGGCCTTCAGCGTATCTGTATTTTTGGGTCGGGTGTTTCTCATCTTCCTCTTGACAATACCCCATAGATTCTCTATGGGGTTCAGGTCAGGCAAGTTGGCTGGCCAATCAAACACAGTAATATCATGGTCAGCAAACCATTTGGTAGTAGTTTTGGCACTGTGGGTAGGTGCTAAGTCCTGCTGGAAAAGGAAATCAGCATCTCCAAAAAGCTTGTCAGCAGATGGAAGCATGAAGTGCTCTAAAATCTCCTGGTAGATGGCTGTGTTGACTTTGGACTTGATAAAATACAGTGGACCAACACCAGCAGATGACATGGCACCCCAAATCATCACAGACTGTGGAAACTTCACATTGGGCTTCAAACACCTTGGATTCTGTGCCTCTCCACTCTTCCTCCAGACTCTAGAACCGTGATTTCCAAATTAAATGCAAAATGTACTTTCATCTGAAAAGAGGACTTTGGACCACTGAGCAACAGTCCATTTCTTTCTCTCCTTAGCCCAGATAAGACACTTCTGACATTGTCTCTGGCTCAGGAGTAGCTTGATATTAGGAATGCGAAAGTTGTATCCCCTTTCTTGAAGATGTCTGTTCGTGATGGGTCTTGATACACTGACACCAGCCTCAGTCCACTCCTTGTGAAGCTCTCCCAAGTTCTTGAATCAACTTTTCTTGACAATTCTCTCAAGACTGCGGCCATCCCTGTTGCTTGTGCACCTTTTCCAGCCACCCTTTTCAGCAATGACCTTTTGTGGCTTACCCTCCTTGTGGAGGGCATCAGTGATCATCTTCTGGACAACAGTCAAGTCACCAGTCTTCCCCATGATTGTGGTTGTGTGTACCGAACTAGACCGAGAGATACACTGTGTTCATACTGTTTTACTCAAACTCGAAATGAAATATTCTAATATTTTGAGATTTTTTTTAATGTTTTTGTATTGTATGCCATACTGATTAAAATTAAAATAGAAAAATGCTTGAAACATTTTAGTTTATGTGTAATGAGTCTATAATATATAACATTTTCACTTTCTTAAATAACTGATGGAAAATACTGAACTTTTTCACAATATTCTAATTTTTTGAGATGCACTAGTACACACACACACACACACACACACACACACACACACACTGTATATACACTGTGTGTGTGTGTATATATGCATGTTTCATAGACCTCTCCAAAGTGTTTGATAGTGTGAAGCTTCCCTATCTATGGAAATTTCTTGAAAGCAACAGAATCGATAAGAGATACATAAACCTACTAAAACTCACCTACAATAGTTCGAAAGTATTTGTCAAGACTGATATTGACATCTCCAGATCTGTCAATATCTTTAAAGGAGTGAAACAAGATGTACTCTCCGCTATACTCTTCTGCATTGTAATCACCATAATATTCTCTAAAACTGAAGATGAATGTCAATCTGGATTCTCAATCGGCAGTCACCCCTTCTCCAATCTCAGCTATGTTGATGATATTTCTGGAATAAATTAATCCTGTCAGGATTTACAATCTTTTGTTAACTCTCTTACTAAGCATGCTGCAGAAGCTGGACTTTCTATCAACAGATCAAAAACAGACTGTATGACAACAGACAAATCTAATCCCGACCTCAACCTTTTTTTTTAACACTTTATTTTTATATTTTTAGTGGTACACTTGGGTAAAGAAACCCGACCTCAACCTTATGATATACAGCAAACCAGTAAAGCAAGTTTCTGAATTCATGTACCTCGGACACAAAGTCTCTTCAAAAAACGATGGAATGATAGCTATGAACCATAGAATCAGACTTGGTTGGGCTGCTTTTGATAAGAACAAAATTGCACTAACTTCAAAACGGATCCCATACCACACAAAATCAAGCATCTGCAACGCCTATGTTCTTCCTGTAGTTTTATATGGACTAGAATGTGTCAACTGGACTTCTGCTGCACTACAGAAACTGGAAGTCTTTCAAAATCACATAATGTGAATTATGACTAACACCAAACTCTCAGACCATGTCAAAACTGAAGATCTTAGACAAATAACCCAATTGCCACCAATCACCTCTGTCATCAAAAGTAAAGTACTCAAACTGTTTGGCCACATAAAACGAATGGATTGTGGCATCAGCAAGATCTGTTTAGAAGGCATGATTAATGGAAAGAGAAACAGGGGTTGGCAACCTAAGAGATAGAGAGATAACATCACAGCATGGACAGGTCTTGATATAAATTCCCTGAATGCTCTTGCCAAAGATTGAGATCTATGGAAGCAACTATCTCATGTTAGTGAGCATTCTGCCACAAGCGGAGATAGCGGTTAATGATGACTATATCTTGAATCTTTTTATTACCCCAAATGAATATGATGCATCATTTCTGACCATAGTATATCAACAAACATTGTTAGGAAGCATTGTTTTTGTTACCTCGTTAGAATTTATCAATCGTTTATAAGCTTTTCTATAAGCTTTTATATAATGTGTCCATGTGAGCTGGTGATCTTACAGGAACAGATGGCTGAGGTTAAAGAGAATTAAAGGAAGAATCTGCATAATGCCAAGGCTAAGGGTCAGACTAATGGAAAGAGACAAATGTTTTGAGTATGCTAATAATTCACTGTGTTGTGCTGCTGTAGTAAAATAATCAGTGATGGGTTGGTGTGACGAAGCAGAGTTACCAGCTTCAGATACCCTGAAGTTGATTATTTTTCTAGAATAAAGTAAAACAGGATGGAGTAAACTCGTCTGTCCTGTTACAAAGCTCTGTCACTGGAGACTTCTTCCCTGTAAACAAGCAGTTACTATAGAAACGATAACGTATAAAAACAAGAGCATTAATATAAACTTGCACTACTGTCAACGCTGCTGTTAGAGAGAATTAATCAACACCTTCAACACCACGGGCGATTGCTCTAAGACAACGAGGGAGGCTCAGCCTCCTCTAAAAATGATGAACATCGTGTAGGATGAATTGCGCTAGGCTTATGTTATAGCCGACCTTATAACATTGCTATTTCAGATCCAGAATCATAGAAATATATGTGCTCAACCCACTACAGTGCGAAATCATTCCCTTATAACTTTCCCCAGTTCGCCTAATGTGTGCGTGAGTTTTTCCCTCTCGTGACAACACGATGCAGCCCAGCCTCAGTGCACTTCAATGGCATTTGGGAGCTATGCGCTTTCAATATCAAAATGCAAGACAATTATTGGACAAATACTGCGAAAACGCCCGCCCACGGACTCCCACGGACTCCCAGCCTCAGTGGACTTCAATGGCATTTGGGAGCTATGTGCTTTTCAATCTCAAAATGCAAGACGGTTATTGGACAAATACTGCGAAAATGCCCGCCCACGGACTCCCAGCCTCACAGTGGGAGGGACATGGCAAAGCTTTCCGCGAGGAGACTGGTGATTGGTGAAAGCGGCCGGATATTTTCTTTGATTGACAGCTCGTTTCAAATATAGACAGGCAGCGGTGAATTTCAGTTCAGTCCCATGCGGATTCGCAAGTGCTGTGGTGTATTGTAAGAGATCAGCTTACATTTCGATTTCATTCATTACATATGGTTTCTACCAGCTTTTTTAGTTTGTATATATTTTCATTGTAAATAAAGTGTAAATATAGTGTTGTCAAGTTTGCTATCTTAGTTCCAGAAATTTCATTTATTTGAGTGACTGTACTTAAACTTGAGGGGGCTAGTCAGCTAGCAAGAAAGCTGCGCATGGATGCCAAGCATTGCTGATTTAATTTTGGCGAAGCCATTTGCCAGTCTTCCTTTTGAGGAAAAAATTAAAATTAAAGAGCAGGGTAGACCAACGCCTCAAATTGACTTGGTGAAAAAGGTAGGGAATAATACTCGTTCCTTTCAGCTCTCCTGGTACGAGAAAGTGAATTGGCTAACAGCAAGTGACCCACATCAACAACAGTAAATAGGCTACTTTAGTAATATGTCATGGATGGACCAAAAATATAGAATCTATTTAAAATGTTTATGCTGAGTATATTATATTGGAATATATATTTTTCTGGATATGAATTAAACACAGCTACAATTTGGAAAACATTTTTAAACAAAAACACAGCTGAGAACATTTCACACTACAGACCTGGATTAAAAGTGAAGGGTTATCAAAATTGTCAGTAAAACATTTCTCAGTCAAAATAAGTAAAATATAGGGAAAGTGTCATTGAATGAAATGTGTGGCCCCCAGCTCTATGTTTGGCTCCCCAAGGTCAGTGCTTGTGCCTATTCCAGAACACTCTGCTGTTACTGCTGAGGTTCCTGACAAAGAGCTGCTTTCAATAATGATCAATTTTTAAACAACATGCTACAATTTTAAAATATAAAATGTTAAAATATACCCCCCCAACACCACCATCATGTATATTGGACAGTAGGCTAATGGGCCAAAAGAACCTATTTCACAGTTTGTGACCCTGCCAACAATCAGCCAGATCAGAGGCAAGAGTATGGGCAAAATTGATGAGTTTTTTCTTTTTTCTTTTAAAATCTGGAAATATCGTAACCGACCAGCCTCTCCTGTTTGAAAGACTACCAGCCGCCACTGTTCAACACGGACCAATCAGAACGGACAATCCCTGTCATTGTTCCTCTTTGATGGTGACTCCAGCTCTGTGTAGCAGGTGCACATGTGTAATGTTAATCTATGAAGGAGCTTTAGAGGTGCTCAGAGCTAATCCCGGATTAGCGATGCGGCACCGCAGATTGCCTTGAGGATTTCTCCAGACTCTCCATGGGTGGAGGTGGAGAGTCATGCTGATTCCAGGCAGGTCATACCACTAACCGTGACATGTTTATTCCAGTGAAGCTCTAATCGCCACAAAAGTGCTGCTTCACCAGAAACGCTCTCTCAGGAAACTCTGGTAGCACTATTTTAGCGGATCTTATGTAAGAGCTAAAGGATGAGTTAAATATAAAAATGCTGTAAATATACTATCCTTACATAGTATCCTATCCTATTCTATCTTGTACTATACTCCCCTTTATTACATACAGTGCTGAGCATAAATGAGTACACCCCCTTTGAAAAGTAACATTTTAAACAATATCTCAATGAACACAAACAGTTTCCAAAATGTTGACAAGACAAAGTTTAATATAACATCTGTTTAACTTATAACGTGAAAGTAAGGTTAATAATATAACTTAGATTACACATTTTTCAGTTTTACTCAAATTAGGGTGGTGCAAAAATGAGTACACCCTACAACAAAAACTACTACATCTAGTACTTTGTATGGCCTCCATGATTTTTAATGACAGCACCAAGTCTTCTAGGCATGGAATGAACAAGTTGGCGACATTTTGCAACATCAATCTTTTTCCATTCTTCAACAATGACCTCTTTTAGTGACCGGATGCTGGATGGAGAGTGATGCTCAACTTGTCTCTTCAGAATTCCCCAAAGAAAATAATTTCTTTACACCACAAAGGTGAAGGCTACAAGAAGATCAGCAAAGCTTTACTTGTCAGTCAGAATACTGTAGCAGAAGTGGTACAAAAATTTAAGAAAGATGGAACTGCAACCATCTCACAAAGACGTCCAGGTCATCCACGGAAGTTAACACCTCGACAGGAGCGTCTTCTGGTGAGAAGGGTTGAAGAAAATCGGCATGCAAGTTCACTGCAGTTATCTAAAGAAGTAGAAAGCCAAACTGGGGTGACTATTTCCCGTGACACAATACGGTGTATACTACAGAGGAATGGCATGCATGGATGCCGTCCACGAAAGAAGCCTCTCCTAAAGCCCAGGCACAAAAAAGCCCACCTAGAGTTTTCCAGGGCCCATGCTGACAAAGATGAAGACTACTGGGACTCTATACTCTGGAGTGATGAGACCAAGATAAATGTTTTTGGAACTGATGGCTTCAAAACTGTATGGCGTCGCAAAGGTGAGGAATACAAAGAAAAATGCCTGGTGCCTCCAGTGAAACATGGTGGTGGCAGTGTCCTTATGTGGGGCTGCGTGAGTGCTGCTGGTGTCGGGGAGCTGCATTTCATTGATGGCATCATGAATTCACAGATGTATTGCTCTATACTGAAAGAGAAGATGCTACCATCACTCCGTGCCCTTGGTCGTCGTGCACTTTTCCAACATGACTAAACACACATCTAAGGCCACTGTTGGATTTCTGAAGAAGAACAGGGTGAAAGTGATTCAGTGGCCAAGTATGTCTCCTGATCTGAACCCAATCGAACACCTACGGGGAATTTTGAAGAGACAAGTTGAGCATCACTCTCCATCCAGCATCCAGTCACTAAAAGAGGTCATTGTTGAAGAATGAAAAAAGATTGATGTTGTAAAATGTCGCCAACTTGTTCATTCCATGCCTAGAAGACTTGGTGTTGTTATTAAAAATCATGGAGGCCATACAAAGTACTAGATGTAGTAGTTTTTGTTGTGGGGTGTACTCACTTTTGCACCACCCTAATTTGAGTAAAACTGAAAAAATGTGTAATCTAAGTTATATTATTAACCTTACTTTCACATTATAAGTTAAACAGATGTTATATTAAACTTTGTCTTGTCAACATTTTGAAAATTGTTTGTGTTCATTGAGATATTGTTTAAAATGTTACTTTTCAAAGGGGGTGGACTCATTTATGCTCAGCACTGTAGACGTAGCACTGGGAAATAGGCCACTCGTATTTTTCATATGAGCTCCATCCGGGACATGGAGAACCAAAACCATGACATAAATCTCTATACGTCACTCATGAGGAAATTGATGAGTGAGTTGTTTTAATAAATTTGGGAACTTTTTGTTTGTGAATGTGTCGATATAATAAAAAGAAAATCACATGTTGGCTTGAAGATATGAAGTTTATCTTCTCATGTTGAAAAACTCGCATTTTTCATATGAAATACAGTACTGCGCAAAAGTCTTTGACCCCCCCATACAAACTTTGTTATAGATTTCTATTTTATCGAGTCAGAACAAAAACATTTTAGAGTTCCAAACATTCGTTTTCCAGCACAAAATTAAATGTTACAGAAAAAATTTTTGTATCTGAATTTGTATTATTCTCAGATTAAAAAAGAAAACATAATGATGGCTGCTGGGTTTTGGTACAAAATGAAGAGGCGAGTGTGACAGTCAAAGTGTTCAGAAGAACTGTGGCTGGTTCTGTAAGATGCTCAGTAAAACCTACAGCTCATTTCCGCATAAAACTGCACTCACTGGACCTGAGACTAGTGTTTTTATTTTTTAAAGCAAAGGGTCGTTTCACACCAAATATTGACTTTGTTTCATTTATTATGGCTTACTGATTACTGTTTATAGTATTTTTTAATGTTGAGATATTTCATTTAATTATTTTTAAAGTGAGATGGCCTTTTGATTTCATAAAATCGGTGAAAATTTTAGTTCTGTCTGAAATGTGGTCATTGTGATACATGTTTATTTCTGTAATATCTCACAAAATATCAGGCCATTCTGTGGCTGGGAAGTTATTTAATTTGAGGGGATTAAAGCAAATAATGTGCATGAAATCGCTCGCTTTGCGCAGTCAAGCAGACAGAGGAAGTCCGTGCACGCATGCACAGGTTTACCTTCTTCTTCTTCTTCTTTTGGGTTTTACGGCAGCTGGCATCCACAGTGTTGCATTACTGCCATCTACAGGTTTCCCTTTGAGCGTGCACTGACAGTTCCATCATTCTGTTGCTAAACGATCACACCGAGGTGCTTGCTGAGCGCCCATATTTATTAGTTTGGTCCTGTGTTTCCTTTCCTTCGTATAGAACATAACGTCTTTTCTTCTCACTTTCTTTCCGTTACTGTAGTCGCTCTTTCACGTTTCATTCACACACTCATGTCCTCCATTTTTCTCTCCTGTTTCAAATTTGTATCCCACAATGCCTTGCGCGAATGGGGAAAGCCCACCACGTGATGTGATGCATGATGTAGTATCTTGAATCGGGTCATGGTGAAGCAGGAAAAAATAGCGGAGAATTTAGGGCCACGTGGAGATAAATTCATTAATTGTTCTATTTTTAAAAAACTAATAAAATTGGAAGTCTGTGATTCGAATTCAGTAGCTTTTGGTCCATCAAACAAACAAACAAACAAACAAACAAACAAACAAACAGGGAAAATTCTTTTTATGACCTACACTTGAAAAATCTGAAAGGCAGTCTAGCTTTAAACTACACATCATGAATAAAGAGTTTATTGAGAACTAGAAATCCAATCCAACGCCAGTTATAAATGTATTCCTGATTAATATTAATAAGATGGCTCATTTAACCACACCCCATCAATAGTATACAAGGCGACACGCTGGCCCCGCCTCTGTATAAACTCTCCAGTGGCTCCACCCTCTTGTCCGTCGCTCGCTGCGCGCTCAGTCAGTCAGTGAGTGAAACTCTGCCTCACTGCTGAGATTAATGTAGAAATTAGAGGCGTGGAGTGCAGGTGTGATTTATTTCCCACAGGAAAAAGGCGGATTATGGCGGAAAACCCCAGAGTGGAGTTTGTTTTCCCGGAAGGGGATGGGACGCTGCCCCGCTGAGAGGAGCAGGAGATGAGCTCGAGACTTGATGCGGTCGCGCTGAAAGAGTGTGACAGGAATCAGCTGAGCTAACGGCTAACACACCCACTGCCGCTGCTCCTGAGGGAACTGCAGCCGCCGGACTCTCACTCGGAGTCTCCTGGTGAGTCGGAGTGAGGTTCGAGTTTTAAAATGTAAATATAACATGGCATAACTTTCAACTCATTCCTTGTGTGTGTTTATTATCTTAGTGGTGGTCTGTATGTTTAGTGGTGTGCAAAATGATTCTTTTTAGTGATTCGGTACAGTTTGCCCACGAGTTAGTTAGTTATAGTTTATAGCTATCATTTTAAATCGGTTCACTAAAATGACTCGACTCTCTCTAATTTACTGACTAGATCATTATCAAATAATTTAGTGTGGTCCACTAAAATGATTCAATTCTCCTAAAATGATTCGACTCCACACTTTACTCACTAATTCATAGTTGTATCATTTTTAATTCGGTACACTAAACTGACTCGACTCTCTAATTTACTGACTAGCTCATTATCAAAACTTAATTTGGTCCACTAAAATGATTCGACTGTACGAAAATGATTCGATTCTCCTACAATGATTCAACTCCACAATTTACTCACTAATTCATAGTTGTATCATTTTAATTCGGTACACTAAAATGACTCGGCTCTTCAATTTACTCACTAATTCATAGTTGTCATTTAATTTGGTACACTAATGACTAAACTCTAATTTACTGACTAGATCATTATCAAATAATTTAGTGTGGTCCACTAAAATGATTCAGTTCTCCTAAAATGATTCGACTCCACAATTTACTCACTAATTTATAGTTGTCATTTTTAATTCGGTACACTAAAATGACTCGGCTCTTCAGTTTGCTCACTAATTCATAGTTGTATCATTTTTAATTCGGTACACTAAAATGACTCGACTCTCTAATTTACTGACTAGATCATTATCAAAACTTAATTTCATCTCATCTCATTATCTCTAGCCGCTTTATCCTTCTACAGGGTCGCAGGCAAGCTGGAGCCCATCCCAGCTGACTACGGGCGAAAGGTACACCCCGGACAAGTCACCAGGTCATCACTGGGCTGACACATAGACACAGACAACCATTCACACTCACATTCACACCTACGCTCAATTTAGAGTCACCGGTTAACCTAACCTGCATGTCTTTGGACTGTGGGGGAAACCGGAGCACCCGGAGGAAACCCACGCGGACACGGGGAGAACATGCAAACTCCGCACAGAAAGGCCCTCGCCGGCCCCGGGGCTCGAACCCAGGACCTTCTTGCTGTGAGGTGACAGCGCTAACCACTACACCACCGTGCCGCCCATCAAAACTTAATTTGGTCCACTAAAATGATTCGACTGTACGAAAATGATTCGATTCTCCTACAATGATTCGACTCCACAATTTACTCACTAATTCATAGTTGTATCATTTTAATTCGGTACACTAAAATGACTCGGCTCTTCAATTTACTCACTAATTCATAGTTGTCATTTAATTTGGTACACTAATGACTAAACTCTAATTTACTGACTAGATCATTATCAAATAATTTAGTTTGGTCCACTAAAATGATTCAATTCTCCTAAAATGATTCGACTCCACACTTTACTCACTAATTCATAGTTGTCATTTTTAATTCGGTACACTAAAATGACTCGACTCTCTAATTTACTGACTAGATCATTATCAAAACTTAATTTGGTCCACTAAAATGATTCGACTGTACGAAAATGATTCGATTCTCCTACAATGATTCAACTCCACAATTTACTCACTAATTTATAGTTGTCATTTTTAATTCGGTACACTAAAATGACTCGGCTCTTCAATTTACTCACTAATTCATAGTTGTGTAATTTAATTCGGTACACTAAAATGACTCGGCTCTTCAATTTACTCACTAATTCATAGTTGTGTAATTTAATTCGGTACACTAAAATGACTCGGCTCTTCAGTTTACTCACTAATTCATACGGTAGTTGTATCATTTAATTCGGTACACAAATATGATTCGACTCTCTCTAATTTAGACACTAATTTCTAGCTGCATCATTTAATTCGGTACAATAAAATGACTCGAGACTCTAATTTACTGACTAGATCATTATCAAATAATTCAGTTCGGTCCACTAAAATGATTCGATTCTCCTAAAATGATTCGACTCCACAATTTACTCACTAATTCATAGCTGTATCATTTAATTCGGTACACTAAAATGATTCGGCTCTTCAATTTACTCACTACTGCATAGTTGTATGATTTAATTCGGTACACTAAAATGACTCGGCTCTTCAATTTACTCACTAATTCATAGTTGTGTAATTTAATTCGGTACACTCAAATGACTCGGCTCTTCAATGCACTCACCAATTCATACGGTAGTTGTATCATTTAATTCGGTACACAAATATGATTCGACTCTCTCTAATTTAGACACTAATTTCTAGCTGCATCATTTAATTCGGTACAATAAAATGACTCGAGACTCTAATTTACTGACTAGATCATTATCAAATAATTCAGTTCGGTCCACTAAAATGATTCGATTCTCCTAAAATGATTCGACTCCACAATTTACTCACTAATTCATAGCTGTATCATTTAATTCGGTACACTAAAATGATTCGGCTCTTCAATTTACTCACTACTGCATAGTTGTATGATTTAATTCGGTACACTAAAATGACTTGGCGCTTTAATTTACTCACTAATTCATAGCTGTATCATTTTAATTCGGTACACTCAAATGACTCGACTCTCTAATTTACTGACTAGATCATTATCAAATAATTTAATTTGGTCCACTAAAATGATTCAGTTCTCCTAAAATGATTCGACTCCAATTTACTCACTAATTCATAGTTGTCATTTTTAATTCGGTACACTAAAATGACTCGACTCTCTAATTTACTCACTAATTCATAGCTGTATCATTTTAATTTGGTACACTAAAATGACTCGACTCTCTAATTTACTGACAAGATCATTATCAAATAATTTAATTTGGTCCACTAAAATGATTCGACTGTACTAAAATGATTCGATTCTCCTACAATGATTCGACTCCACAATTTACTCACTAATTCATAGTTGTATCATTTTAATTTGGTACACTAAAATGACTTGGCTCTTTAATTTACTCACCAATTCATAGTTGTCATTTAATTTGGTACGCTAAAATGACTAAACTCTCTAATTTACTGACAAGATCATTATCAAATAATTTAGTTTGATCCACTAAAATGATTTGATTCTCCTAAAATGAATCGACTCCACAATTTACTCACTAATTCATAATTGTATCATTTTAATTCGGTACACGCTGTTCGGAGCTGTGGCCGCAAGGTCTCCGGTGCCTGTCGTGGCGGCAATCCCTGAACCCGGTGGTGGACACCGGAAGTAAGGGACGCTGTCAAGCTGAAGGAGTCCTATCGGGCCATGTTGGCCTCCGGGACTCCGGAGGCAGCTGACGGGTATCGGCAGGCCACGCGTGCTGCAGCTTGGGCCGTTGCGGAGGCAAAAACTCGGAACTCGGAAGAGTTCGGTGAGGCCATAGAGGAGGACTATCGGTCGGCCTCGAAGAAATTCTGGCAAACCGTCCGGTGCCTCAGGAGAGGGAAGCAGTACTCTGCCAACACTGTTTACAGTGCGGGTGGGGAGCTGTTGACCTTGACTGGGGACATTGTCGGGCGGTGGAAGGAATACTTCGAGGATCTCCTCAATCTCATCGTCACGTCTTCCATTGAGGAAGCGGAGGCTGATGACTCAGAGATGGACTTGTCCATTACCCAAGCCAAAGTCACTGAGGTGGTTTTCAAGCTCCTCGGTGGCAGGGCATCGGGGGTGGATGAGATCCACCCTGAGTATCTCAAGTCTCTGGATGTTGTGGGGCTGTCTTAGCTGACACGCCTCTGCAGCATTGCGTGGCAGTTGGGGACAGTGCCTTTGGAGTGGCAGACTGGGGTGGTGGTCCCTCTTTTTAAGAAAGGGGACCGGACAGTGTGCTCCAATTATAGGGGAATCACACTTCTCAGCCTCCCCGGGAAGGTTTACTCCAGGGTACTGGAGAGGAGAATTCGGCCAATAGTTGAACCTCAGATCCAGGAGGAACAATGCAGTTTTCGTCCTGGTCGTGGAACACTGGACCAGCTCTATACCCTTCATAGGGTGCTTGAGGGTTCATGGGAGTTTGCCCAACCGGTCCACATGTGCTTTGTGGATCTGGAGAAGGCATTCGACCGTGTCCCTCGTGGTATTCTGTGGGGGGTGCTTCGGGAGTATGGGGTTCGGGGCTCTTTGCTAAGGGCTGTCCGGTCCCTGTACGAACAGAGCAGGAGTCTGGTTTGCGTTGCCGGCAGTAAGTCAGACCTGTTCCCAGTGCATGTTGGACTCCGGCAGGGCTGCCCTTTGTCACTGGTTCTGTTCATAATTTTTATGGACAGAATTTCTAGGTGCAGCTAGGGGCCGGAAGGAATCCTGGTTGGGAACCACAGGATTTCATCTCTGCTTTTTGCGGATGATGTCCTGTTGGCTTCTTCAAACCAGGACCTTCAGCATGCACTGGGGCGGTTTGCAGTCGAGTGTGAAGCGGCTGGGATGAGAATCAGCACCTCCAAGTCTGGGGCCATGGTTCTCGACTGGGAAAGGGTGGTTTGCCCTCTCCAGGTTGGTGGAGAAGTCCTGCCTCAAGTGGAGGAGTTTAAGTATCTCGGGATCTTGTTCACAAGTGAGGGAAGGATAGAGCGTGAGATCGACAGGCGGATCGGTGCAGCCTCCGCAGTGATGCGGTCGCTTTACCGGTCTGTTGTGGTGAAGGAGCTGAGCCAAAAGGCGAAGCTCTCGATTTACCGGTTGATCTATGTTCCGACTCTCACCTATGGTCATGAGCTTTGGGTAATGACCGAAAGAACAAGATCGCGGATACAAGCGGCCGAAATGAGTTTCCTTTGCAGGGTGGCTGGGCGCTCCCTTAGAGAGAGGGTGAGAAGCACAGTCACTTGGGAGGAGCTCGGAGTAGAGCCGCTGCTCCTCCACATTGAGAGGAATCAGCTGAGGTGGCTCGGGCATCTCTTTCGGATGCCTCCTGGACGCCTCCCTGGGGAGGTGTTCCAGGCATGTCCCCCCAGGAGGAGGCCCTGGGGAAGACCCAGGACATGCTGGAGGGACTATGTCTCTTGGCTGGCCTGGGAACGCCTCTGTGTTCTTCCCGAAGAGCTGGCCGAGGTGTCTGGGAAAAGGGAAGTTTGGGCTTCCATGCTCAGACTGCTGTCTCCGCAACCCGGCCCCGGATAAAGCGGATGAAGACGAGACGCTAAAATGACTCGGCTCTTTAATTTACTCACTAATTCATAGTTGTATCATTTTAATTTGGTCCACTAAAATGATTCGATTCTCCTACAATGACTCGGCTCTTCAATTTACTCATTAATTCATAGCTGTATTATTTTAATTCGGTACACTAAAATGCCTCAACACTCTAATTTACTGACTAGATCATTATCAAATAATTTAATTTGGTCCACTAAAATGATTCGACTGTACTAAAATGATTCGATTCTCCTACAGTGATTTGACTCCACAATTTACTCACTAATTCATAGTTGTATCATTTTAATTCGGTACACTAAAATGACTCAGCTCTTCAATGCATTCACCAATTCATAGTTGTATCATTTAATTCGGTACACAAATATGATTTGACTCTCTCTAATTTAGACACTAATTCCTAGCTGTATCATTTAATTCGGTACAATAAAATGACTCGACTCTCTAATTTACTGACTAGATCATTATCAAATTTAGTTCAGTCCACTAAAATGATTTGACTGTAAAATGATTCGATTCTCCTACAATGATTTGACTCCACAATTTACTCACTAATTCATAGCTGTATCATTTAATTCAGTACACTAAAATCATTTGACTCTCTAATGTACTTGTTAGTTTGTTTTCAAATAATTTAGTTTGGTACACTAGTTTGCTAATTAACTAATATATAATTTTCACACGTTTGTAGTCAAATCATTTAGTTCGGTACACTAAAATGATCCAATTCAACTAAATTGATTTGACTTTAATAAAATTCGACTGTTTAATTTGCTCAGGATTTCGTAGAAGATTCATGAAATTTGGTAAAACTAAAATGATTGTTTCTTTATTTACTCAGTAATTTGTACTAGAATGTACACAAATTTATTTGATACAGACGAGTTCATAGTCGAATCACTTAGTTCGGTACACTAATATGATTCGACTCTCTAATTTAGACACTGATTTATAGCTGTATCATTTAATTTGGTACACTAAAATGATTCGACTCTTTAATTTGCTCAGGATTTCATAGTAGGTAATATTTAGCTAGATAATACTAAAATTATTCAATTTCCTAATTTGCTCACTAATTTGTAGTTGAATGTACACTAAAATAATTCGACTCTCTAATTTACTGACTAGTTCGTAGTTGAATCATTTAGTTCGGTACACTAAAGTGATTCGACTCTATTTACTGATGAAGTAATAGCTGTATAATTTAATTCGATACACTTAAATGATTCAATTTTCTAACTTGCCAAATCATAGTAGAATGAGTTAATTTGGTGCACTAAAAATAATTCAAATCTACTAAAAAAAAAAAACGATTCCACACTTTAATTTACTTGAGTGTGTAAGAGAATATAAATGTCGGAGGCAGTTGTACACTTTCAAGTGATGTTTATTATTGGAGGGGTCAATAGACTCTGGCCATGATTCAGTTCATTGTACTGTGTTTACAATTCAACTCGATTCGATTCTCGGAAAATTTGAACAAAATTTGACTGAAGAAAATATTTCATTTCAGTGCATGGTTCATTTAGGTCGGTTCGGTCTGTGTGCTGAAATCTGCACTGTACTCGATAAAGGTTGCATGAATGAATCAGTCAGAATGCGACGGGTTTATCTGCTGAACACTAACTCATTCGTTCCTGTACAGTGACAATAACATGCTGTAAATTGCTTAACGAGATTTACTCAGGTGACCCGAGGATATGCGCTGCAGAAATGAGAGGTGCACACCTGTTTGTCAGCAGAAACAGAACGTGGAAGTATATTTTTCTGAAAGAGAGATAATCATTTCCACCCTGTCCCCAATTTCATCAATTAATGAAGTCTTTCTTTCTGAAGATTATAATCCTATAAACTGCCTTTGATCACAATTTAGAGTATTACAATTCTTATAAAACCCCAATAAGATCTTGGCTGAATTCTATTGTGTGTGTGTGTGTGTGTGTTCCTCTGTAATCAGCCATACTGCTCAGGTCTGTTAGCTGTTTATGAGTTTATTATTCCATGCGATGATGTTTCCTGGTCCAGTGTATGACCGGATGATGAGATTATATCCTGGATGGCAGGATATTACTGGATTTACTGCTGTCTTCTTGATCTTTTTTTTTTTTTTTTTTAACCATTCTTCTATACCTCCAGTGAACACAAATAGTTTTTAAAGTGGCCGTGAAATTAAAATCAGTGCGTTTCAGAGCTTTTCTAGTTGTTCTACGGTGGAGCTTGTTAGCAGTAAACATGCTTCATTAGTGTTCTGGAAGTGTTCTCGTGAGATATGTAGTCAAATCAATTTATTTGTATAATGCTTTTAACAACCAACATTACCACAAAGCAGCTTTACAGAAAAATAAAGACTTTGAACATATGAGCTAAGTTTATCCCTAATAACGGCACTTGTATTGCAGAGTAAGGCTCAGCGTCTCTTCAGATTCTGCAAATTAGTAGTTTTTCTTGTACTCTGTTCGTACAGAACAGCATCTCCCTAACATCATACACCCGACAAGAGCTTCTGGACATCAGATTTCAATCATCGGACAGTTTTATCAGCAATCTTCATCTCTTCCCTGAGCTACGGAGATCACCAGACACTCCGGGGACTACCAAGCCGACAGGAAGTACTCGCAGGCGGCGCGGGGACCGTAAACAAAGGCGGGGAAGATGCGGAGGGGTGAGAGCTAAGCTAAAGCTAACACCACATCGACTCTCCTTACCCAGCATTTTCCTTGCAAACGTGCGGTCCCTGGCAAACAAAATGGATGAGCTACGATTTCGGATTACAAGCAATAGACGGATTATGGACTGTAATGTCATGATATTCACGGAAACGTGGCTACACAGCGAGATACCCGACAATGCTATCCAGCTAGTCGGGCGGCACACTCTCCGAGCAGATAGACAAGAGGCGGTGGATTGTGTATTTATGTCAACAAGGCTTGGTGCACAGACTCTGTCATTGTTGAAAGCCACTGCTCAGCGAACCTAGAGTTTCTCTTGGTTAAATGTAGACCTTTTTATTTGCCGAGAGAATTTACATCTACTATCATTACAGCTGCATATATACCCCCGGATGCCGATGGCAAACAAGTAATGTCTGAACTCCACACAGCCATCAGTAAACAACAAACTGCACACCCGGAGGCTGCATTCATCGTAGCTGGCGATTTCAACCACACCAATCTAAAGACTGTACTTCCCAAATTTAATCAACATGTCTCATGCCACATCAGAGACAACAAAACCTTGGATCATGTGTATACCAACATACCTGGAGCCTACAAGGTTACCCCCCCCCCCCCCACCTCGGACAGTCTGACCATCTCTCTTTGTTCCTCACCCTCACCTATTCACCACTCATCAAACGTGTGAAACCAACTGTGAAGACCATTTAAGGTATGGCCAGCATGGGTAGATTTGGGCTACATCCACACGACAACGGCAACGAGATGTTATTTAAAAAAATATCGGGTCCAAATGGGCAACGATCAGTAAAATATCAGGTCCATATGGCAACGCAACGCTTGCTGAAAACGATGCAATACACATGCCACACCTCTAGGGGCGCTGGATGACGTATGATTCTACGCGGAAGGTGGCGTCTTTAATGGTCCGGAATAAATTGAATGCTACACGTTGATGGATTAATTTGTTCTTCTACGCCCTTTTTGAGGAATGTATTGTAGGACTTAAACCAACATCTGAAGAGGTGAGATCACTCCTTTTTTTTTTTTTTTTTCTCTATTTTTGCTGGCGGGATTGACTCTGCCCTAAGGGTTATTTTCTCTCTCTCTCTCTCACTTTGCACCATTACACAATATTCACAGTGAAAATATTTTGTAAGCGCGTTTCATGAACCAAGTTATAGGATTTGTTGACAACTCACATCGAGTTTGTTACACTTCTACCCGGCGTGAAGCACTCAGTCATGTGGTTGTGACGTCATTGTAAACAAATCCGTTCTACTCATCCAGACGACTTCGCAACGGCAATGTTGCCAGATCTTTCCACTCTGGAACCCGTTCTCAAAAGATTGCATTTTGGGGCACCCAAAACGCCGGTGCCATGTGGACGCCAGGCCGAAACGATAAACAATTGTATCGGATTCACCTGAATCCGTTGCCGTGTGGACAGGGCCTTGGTACTCCAGGACAGGTTTAACGACACAGATTGGAGTGTGTTTGCCTCCCAGGCTACCTGTGGCTCCCAGATAGACATTGACTCTTGCACTCACGCAGTAGTGGAGCATATCAACACCACTATTGACAGTGTTACCACAGAAAAACAGATCACCACATACCCCAATCAGAAGCCTTGGATGAACAGGGAAGTGCGGTTCCTGCTGAAAGCACGTAACAACGCGTTCAGATCAGGAGATGCACTCGCCTACAGTACATCCAGACCAGAACTGAAGAGGGGCATCAAGAAGGCCAAGCACGAACACAAGCTCAAGGTGGAGGAACACTTTGCGAACAACGACCCCTGGCGCATGTGGGAGGGCATTCAGGCCATCACAGATTACAAGAACAGCAACACTTCATCAGCCACCATAGATGTGTCCTTCCTAAACGAGCTCAATGACTTCTATGCCCGTTTCGATAAGGACAACAAACAAAAGGCCATAAAGATCACACCCTCTGTTAACCCTCAGCTACTCGTTCTTTCACACACAGACGTCCAAAACGCACTGAGTCGCATCAACGCACGCAAGGCTGCGGGCCCTGATGGTATTCCAGGACATGTGCTCAAAGCTTGTGCTGAGCAGCTTTCAGGAGTATTCACAGACATCTTCAACCTGTCCCTGGCCCAAGCAGTAGTACCGGCGTGCTTTAAATCAACATCCATTGTGCCAGTGCCGAAACACTCCTCCCCAAAGTGCCTAAATGACTACCGCCCAGTGGCACTTACTCCTATAGTGATGAAGTGCTTCGAACGACTGGTCCTGGCACACCTCAGACTGTCTGCCCCCCACACTCGACCCACACCAATACGCCTACTGCAGTAACAGGAGTACAGAGGATGCAGTCTCCACAGCGCTGCACTGTGTACTCCTCACACCTGGACAATAAAAACACTTATGCAAGAATGCTGTTTGTGGACTTCAGTTCAGCATTCAACACTGTCATCCCCGCCAAGCTAATCACAAAACTCACAGACCTTGGAATCAGCACCTCCCTCTGCAACTGGATCATGGACTTTCTGACCAACAGACCACAGCATGTTAGGTCAGACCACATCACATCCTCCACCCTCACACTCAGCACAGGAACTCCGCAAGGATGTGTGATGAGCCCCTTCATCTACTCCCTCTTCACCCACGACTGCAGACCTATGTATGGATCCAACTCCATCATAAAGTTTGCAGATGACACCACAGTGATTGGACTAATCAGCAACAACGACGAGTCAGCGTACAGGTCAGAGGTTAAATACCTTGCTGCTTGGTGTGCGGACAACAACCTGCTCCTTAACACCAGTAAAACAAAAGAAATCATCATGGACTTCAGGAAGGAGAAGGGAGGCACCCACACCCCCCTCCACATCAATGGCATGGAGGTGGAACGTGTCTCCAGCTTCAAATTCCTGGGGATCCACATCTCAGAGAACCTGACCTGGTCTACCAACACCTCCCACCTCATCAAGAAGGCCCATCAGCATCTCTTCTTCCTAAGAACACTGAAGAGAAACCACCTGTCTGCTGTCATCCTGGGCAACTTCTACCGCTGCGCAGTAGAGAGTATCCTGACTGTGTTACAGTGTGGTATGGAAACTGCTCTGCTGCTGACCGCAAAGCACTCCAGAGGGTGGTGAAAACTGCCCAACGCATTATAGGTGCTCCACTTCCGGACATTGAGGGAGTCTACAAGAAGAGATGCGTGCGCCGGGCACGTAGCATCCTCAGAGACTCTTCCCACCCAGCCAACAGACTCTTTCAGCTCCTCCCGTCCAGGAGGCGATTCAGGAGTCTGCAGACCAAAACAAGCAGATACAGGAACAGCTTCTTCCCCACAGCCGTCACCCTACTGAACTCTGCCAGCAGATGATTTCACATCCTCCTCCTACCTGTGTTGACTCTTGTTGCACTTGATAACTGCACATCTGGTTCCATAGCTGTACATATTCATCAATATTCTCTACTGTTGGATCTATTTACAAAGCCAGTCTTGCATGTGTGTGTATATATGTATATGCTTACATCCACGCTTGAGTTTATGTGTGCATGTATAGGTGTATGTATGTATATGTGTATATTCTGAATGCCTATTTAACTCTTATTGTTTGTATATTCACTAGGCATCTGTATTGCAAGTTAGTTCTTCTGTATATAGCCTTGAGGATAATTATAACCACCCCTTTTTTATAGCCCTACCTGTACATACTTCTCCCATAACTTTTGTACATATACTGCACAGATGTATGTGTATATTTTGTATGCCTATTTAACTCTTATTCTTTTATATTCAGGGCAATTCCATGTAAATGTCAACCTCACCATGCAAAAATAAAGCATCCCAAATTTCAAACTAAACAAACTAAATAAATAAACAAATAAATAAATAAATACATACATAAATATTTTGATCACCTAATATGTCACTGTCAGTCTTTCTTATAATGTAAAACCCAAGCTAAAATCAACTTTGATCATGTACAATTCTATATTATTGCCACAAGCCACAGAAATGTATGCTAAAATCCACAAAACAGCAAAACAATAGTCATCCTAAATATTATTTAAGAACTTTGATAATTTTAGCTGATATTTAGAGAGTTTTTCAAAGGGTTATGGTGGTTAAACTGCTGATTTTCTAAACATATGCCATGTCTATTTCAGACGCGTCACATCCATAACAGAATTTCGTCACATCCATAACGCTGACTTTTCCTTCCGAAACTCTGCATAAAATACAAAATATTTTAAACAGAGATTTTTTAATATTCACCTTGGACCCCTCTATCAAATGGATCTCTCCATTTCGACATTAGGTTTACAATTTCACAGAGTTTGATAAAAATGTACAGTCACCCAAGAAAAGTGATACTTTTTCTGTCACATCCATAATGCATCTTTTATTGGCGTTTTCTGGCATGCCTTAGATGTACTATGGGAATTGTTCTTGTTCTATCACTTCTCCAGTATGGTACAGCCTTAAAATATGCAACACCTGTTTAAATACTGGGAGACAATAAAACATGCACTGGGTCATTTGTTGCCATTTTGAGTTCAAGTGTCACGTCCATAACGCTGGAATTGCTCTTCACAAGACATCTGCATAGCAAGTTAGTTACTTCTGTATATAGCCTTAAGGATAATTATAACCACCCTTTTTTATAGCCTTACCTGTAGTTACTTCTCCTTTAACTACCGTACATATACTGCAAAGAACTATTGAACATCCTATTTATTTATCTGTACATTCTCTACTCACTATAACTATCTCATTTGCACTAGCTGTACATAACTGCATTCATCTGTACATATTGCTTATCTGTATATACTGTATTTATCTGTATTATACTGCACTTCTGCTATTTGCACTTCTGATTAGATGCTAACTGCATTTCGTTACCCTGTATTTATACTGAGTAATGACAAAGTTGAATCTAATCTAAGCTAATCGAATAAATTTATCCTTGATGATCAAGCCTGAGGTGACAGTGGTGAGGAAAAACTCCCTCAGACAACATGAGGAAGAAACCTGGAGAGGAACCAGACTCAAAAGGGAACCCATTCTCATCTGGGTGATAACAGATAGCATGATCATAAATAACTCACTTCTGTAACAGTGTCCTATAGAGTCACAAAGCAGACCTGTGTAACCAGGAAATTCATTATAGTTTAACATGAAGTCTGTTTTGTTGAAGTTGTAAACTGTTCATTGATGGAAACTTGAGTGTAAAACTGTTCATGACAACTGCAGTCCTAAAGTTATCATGGTGATTGTAGTCCTAAACCATCGCAGCAAAACTGTAAGTGTCCAGAACCATCTTCTAAGTGTGTCTTTCAATTGCCCATATGGGCCATGTTCTAAATGAGCAGTGTGATGAGACTCCAACCAGACGTAGGGCATCAGGATGGATCAGGTGAGTTTGAGGTGTAGAAGAGGTTAGTATCACTGGTGTCTCAGGATCGACATGCAGCTCGACAGACAGAGGGAGGGAGAGATAGAGAGAGCGCGAGACAGAAACACCGGTTGTTAGGTATGCCCGGTGTCACCTAATGTATGTTTTGCGCTGAGTGCAAGCAGGGTCTCTGCAGGGTATTATCTAGAAATTGAGAGAAGGGTGTCGGCAGGGGTGCCTGCTAGGGGGTCCGGGGGCAGGAAAATTTGAAATCTTGAAGCAAATTTGTGGCCCTCTTGTGCAATCTTGGCATGAAAAAGCAGTTGGGAGAAGCTCTTAAAATAAGGTATTTTTAAGTAGTGAATTTCTGAAAAAGGAACCGGTCAACTCAAATCATTTCAAGAAAATTCTTTATTTTATGCCATTTTATAGCACACGTAGCCTTTGTGCCTAATTTTACAATGCTCAGTTCTGATTAGCATGGAGTGTAAATTGATGATGGCTGTCCCAACAATAGAAGCTAACCTTTACATGTACATCGCCATCGCATCCTCAGCAACAACATGGCGGGCAGCCATAGCCGGTAGCTGAACCTGGTTATTGTATGAAACAAGGACGATGGTCGGTTGCCGTGCCGCACGCTGGCCAATGGGAGCGCACTGTCGGTTCTGAGCAGCAAATCGCGTCCCACTTCAGAAATAAGGAGAGCAAACATTGTACTGGAGAAACATACACATGGGATGCATATTTATTGTGTTTGGGGTCCTTCACTGAGATTTAAAAAGTGCATTTACATTCAGGGATCCTTCGGAGCTCATTGTGTGCACGTTTGGGACCCAGTCATTATGGGAAACACCTGATACTGATTTGAGCACAATCAGCGTGTGCATATAAAGACAGGGGCTTTGTGAAGTATTAGCATGATCACCGTCATTTTTGTTTGTAGCCATGTTTTATGATTCTGCTTTCAGTTTCATTTTTGTAAATATCACACCTGCTAATGCGCTCTTCCTGCACTTAGACCTGTCTACCACCGCGTACCTGACAGGATACTTCACAAAGTCTTTGTGAAAACAGCGTGCTGATTGCGCTCAAATCAGCATCAGGTGTTTCCCATAATGATTGGGTCCCAAGCGCACATGCACAACGTGTGCTGAAGGATCCCTGAATGGGAGTTTTAAAGCCAGTTGTTGCAGAAAATGACCCGTTGACTTCTAGTATTGGCCATCGAAAAGACTGCTCGACGGGTCTCTAGATAACACTATGGGTCTCTGGCAAAACTAACGATGATGGCATAACTAAAAGGGAGAGCCAGAAGGTAACACAATCATGAGGGAGTCCTGGGACATCAAGCAGCCTACATCATGACACCCCCCCCCAGCAAACCTGAGTGAACGTGTGAGAATGGGGGGCAGGCAGCATCCATACATCCCAGTTTACCAAAACACTGTCTGAGGACCCTCTACTCCTTTACCTAATAAAAATCTATTAACAAAAGGTTTGACTAAAAAGACATGTTTTTGACCGAGACTTAAACACTGAGACTGTGTCAGAGTCCCAAACACTACTTGGAAGGCTGTTCCATAACTGTGAGGCTGCACCTTTGGTTCCAAGTAGGTGTGGTGGGTCATAAAGGACCAGAAGTTCACTCGGGTACTGTGGTGCGAGACCATTCAGTGCTTTAAAGGTCAATAGTAGTATTTTATAATCAATTCGAAATTTGATTGGGAGCCAATGCAGTGTGGATAAGACAGGCGTGATGTGGTCATATTTTCTAGTTCTAGTAAGGACTCTTGCTGCTGCATTTTGAACTAACTGGAGATTGTTTATGCACTTATTGGAACATCCAGACAGTAAGGCATTACAATAATCCAACCTGGAGGGAACGAAAGGATCAGCTAGTTTTTCTGTATCATGGAGTGATACTATATTTCTTATTTTAGCAATATTTCTGAGATGAAAGAGAACTATCCTTGTAATGCTGTCTATGAGTTTCAAATGAAAGACTGGGGTCAATAATCACCCTGAGGTCTTTTACTGCTGCACGTGAAGAAACAGAAAGGCCATCCAGAGTTACTGAGTAATCGGAAAACCTACTTCTAGTTGCATGTGGTCAGAGTACAAGTACTTCAGTCTTGTCAAGCCCTGACTCTGACATTGACTTTTAAACCCACTTGTCCTGGGGGGCAAGTGGGGGTTAATTTCCACTTGCTCCCTATTTTGCGAGTACTACTTTTTTTAGGAAAACCATAGAATAGTTGTGAATTGCAACATGAAATGAAGATCACATATTGAGTTGAAGTTTGGTTATTGATTGGTTACTTTTCACTTGTAACAGACAATAACAATTTTATCAAAAATAGTTTTTCCTGCCTTAGTCGATTTATTTCCATTTCACATGCATGCAGTCAAGTCAAATTTATTTGTATAGTGCTTTTAACAGTAAACATTGTCGCAAAGCAGCTTTACAGAATTTGAACAACTTTAAAACATGAGCGGGCGTCACGGTGGCGTAGTGGTTAGCGCTGTCGCCTCACAGCAAGAAGGTCCGGGTTCGAGCCCCATGGCCGGCGAGGGCCTTTCTGTGTGGAGTTTGCATGTTCTTCCCGTGTCCGTGTGGGTTTCCCCCATAGTCCAAAGACATGCAGGTTAGGTTAACTGGTGACTCTAAATTGACCGTAGGTGTGAATGTGAGTGTGAATGGTTGTCTGTGTCTATGTGTCAGCCCTGTGATGACCTGGCGACTTGTCCAGGGTGTACCCCGCTTTTCGCCCGTAGTCAGCTGGGATAGGCTCCAGCTTGCCTGCGACCCTGTAGAACAGGATAAAGCGGCTAGAGATAAAACATGAGCTAATTTTATCCCTAATCTATCCCCAATGAGCAAGCCTGCGGCGATGGTGGCAAGGAAAAACTCCCTCAGATTACATGAGGAAGAAACCTCAAGAGGAACCAGACTCAAAAGGGAACCCATCCTCATTTGGGCAACAACAGCCAACATGACAATAACAGTTTTAACATGAAGACAGTTTCGTTGATGTTGTAACTCTTCATTGATGGAAACTTGAGTGCAAAACTGTTCATGACAACTGCAGTCCTAAAGTTAGCAAGTCAACTGTAGTCCTCAGCCATAAAAGCATTACTGTAAGAGTCCAGAGCGTCCTCCAGGTGTAACTTTCAACTGTCCTCATGGGGCCGTCCTCCACAGGAGCGATGCAATAAGACTCCAACCAGACACAGGGCACCAGGATGGATCAAGCAGGTCCAAGGGGCAGAAGAGGTTCAGCATCTCGATCCCAGGACTGACATGTAACTCAGAGGGACAGACGGGGGGAGGGAGGGAGAGAGAGAAAACACAGGTTGTTAGGTATGCCCTAAAAAATGACACAAGTATTAAGTCTATGTGGTAGGCTCGCAGAGACGAGAGTCTTGACATCAGGCATAACACACAATGGCATGTTAATATGGTTAAAAAATATCATGACCTGCTCTGGCTGGATGCTTGATTGGGTGATGGGAGCACACTCAGCAATGATGGGATGCAGATAGGACCCTTAGGGCTGGCCAAGACAATTCAGTTACATTTCACCGGGTCTGGGACATGCGACAGAATGTCTGACGGCCGATTCCCTGCAGGCTACGAGAGCCAGTCGAGGTCTCCACCCTCTCCACCAAAAGATTTCCTGTTGACTCCATGTAACTCAGAGGGACGGATTTTTTTTTTGGGGGGGGAGAGGGAAAGAAAACACAGGTTGTTAGGTATGCCCAATGTCACCTGAAATAAGTAGGAACAGTATACATATTGCACTGAGTACAAGCAGGGACTTCGGCAACTAAGTATGACAGCATAACTAAAAGGGGAGAGCCAGAAGGTAACACAGGCATGAGGGAGCCCCGGGACATAAAGCAGCAGCCACTACACCGTCAACAAACTCGAGTGAGCAAGCGAGTGGGGACTGACAGCATCCATACATCCCAGTTTACCAAAACACTCTGTCTGAGGACCCTCCAGATCTACTCCTTTACATCATAAAACACCATTAACACAAGGCTTGACTAAACAGATATGTTTTCAGCCTAGACTTAAACACTGAGACTGTGTCTGATTCCCAAACACTACTTGGAAGGCTGTTCCATAACTGTGGGGCTTTGTAAGAAAAGGCTCCGCCCCCTGATGTAGCCTTCACTATACGAGGTACCAGCAGATAGCCTGCACCTTTTGATCTAAGTAGGTGTGGTGGGTCATAAAGGAGCAGAAGTTCACTCAGGTACTGTGGTGCGAGACCATTCAGTGCTTTATAGGGCAATAGTAGTATTTTATCAATACGAAATTTGATTGGGAGCCAATGCAGTGTGGATAAGACAGGGGTGATGGGGTCATATTTTCTCGTTCTAGTAAGGACTCTTGCTGCTGCATTTTGAGCTAACTGGAGCTTGTTTATGCACTTATTGGAACATCCAGACAGTAAGGCATTACAATAATCCAACCTGGAGGGAATGAAAGCGTGAACTAGTTTTTCCGCGTCACGTAGTGACATTAAATTTCTTATCTTTGCAATATTTCTGAGATTACCCGGATAGCTTTCTTTCATGTTATCAATGTGAGTTTCGAATGAAAGACTGAGGTCAATAATCACTCCGAGGTCTTTTACTGCTGCACGTGAAGAAACAGAAAGGCCATCCAGAGTCACTGTGGAATCAGAAAACTTGCTTCTAGCTGCATGTGGTCTGAGTACAAGTACTTCAGTCTTGTCAGAGTTAAGCAGAAGGAAATTAATAAGCATCCAGTGTCTAATGTCCTTCACACGTTCCTCAATTCTATAAAGCTGGTGTCTCTCATCAGGTTTTGCAGAAACGTACAACTGTGTGTCATCAGCATAACAGTGGAAACTAATACAATGTTTATGAATAATATCACCCAGAGGGAACATATATAGAGAAAAAAGCAGTGGACCCAAGACGGAACCTTGTGGAACACCAAACTTTACCTCAGTACGTCTAGAAATATCACCATTTAGATCAACATACTGATAACGATCAGTTAAATAAAAGCTGAGCCAGGAGAGGGCTGTTCCCTTAACTCCCACAACATTTTCTAGTCTATCCAGAAGAATGGAATGATCAATGCTATCAAGTGCTGCACTAAGGTCAAGCAATACAAGCAGCGAGACACAGCCCTGATCAGATGCCAACAGTAGGTCGTTTACTACTTTAACCAGAGCCGTCTCTGTGCTATGATGAGGTCTAAATCCTGACTGATACATTTCATGGATGTTATTCCTATGTAAATATGAGCACAACTGCATGCAGCTGTTCAAGTTCAGTGTGTTTGTGTAGAACTCTCTCAGACTGTAGGTTCATTACTCGATAATGTAGAAATCATAAAATAGAAATCTATAACAAAGTTTGTATGAAGAAAACAATAGGGTGCCAAGACTTTTGAACAGTACTGTGTTTGAATATATATATAAATTTTTTATCATCCACCTCAAAGTTAGTTTAAAATTTAGTGTGTAGGTTGTGGGTGTTTTTATACAGACCTGGCAATAGGGTGACCACCTACTCATAAGCCCAAGGGGGGACAAGGGGTATGTTTTTGAGGGACAATGTGGGACGCCGCCCCCACTGTGCCGCGCCGGCTGCTGGAAGACTCACAGATAGTGGTTTACCCATTTCTAGCACATACTACCTTACATGGTATATCAATAATACCCTATTCTGCTGTTATTGGTGATGTATGGTCATGAACAGGCCACCAAATGTGTTTTTTTTTTTTAAATAAACATTCATAATATTTTGACCATTCAGTGACTTGACAGACACACTTCCACTTATGATTTACTGAAGCTACTCAATTTTATTTATTTTCCATTACAATTTATTCACTTTAAATCAATCATAATATAATATTGAGTCTGAGGCTTTGCAGTGCATCAGTACAGCAGGAATAGTGACAAGTCTCCATTTAGTTTTCAGTGGATTAACAGGAATTGTAGTGGCTCAGCACCACAGAAACAGTAGAAAAAAAGTCTCTTAACTCACAACCGCAGCTCTGTGCCACAATCTCCTGCCTGATATGATATTGCGTGTTGGACAGTGTGATACACACTCGTCACCTCTGCCGCAGTCACTTTGTCAGCTAGAGAGTCGTTTTTAGGTCGGAGGAAAGCATCCATAGATTTAGACGTTTTTTTCTGTTGCACACGTTTCTTGTGAGTCTCCGCGAGCCTGTGTCGTTTCACATCGTATTCCCCGCCATGTCCGACTGAGAAAGATGTTTTGCAAAGGTCACAAAAAGCCCTCTCGGTATCCCCCTCAACCCTTCAGCCACAAATATTCATTTTCCCACTCTTTCCTGTACATACACCTTCTCTTTTTAACTGGAGGTGGCGGTGCCTCACCTGCCATCTCCCCGGTACCTTTCTCCATTTTTTTAACCTGCGTCCCTCGTCACTGTCTGTGCACGTGAGTGCGGTGTCATGGCAACAACAAAAAGTTGACAACAACCAGTCAGTTGTGAGGGGTGTGTGTGTGTGGTTTTGTTCTACAGTCTATAGTGGCGACGGTGGTGTGCTGAAATGTCAAGTAATATTCGTTTGGCTGCCTGGGCGGCCCGGGGAGAGCGACATCCCCCTCAGCAAGCATCGATTATGCGGGACACGTTCTGAATTTGCGGGACGCATAAATTCGGCTTCAAATGCTGTACGCGCACGCGTTATGCGGGACAGGTGGTCACCCTACCTGGCAACCTGTAACTGAATCAGTGCAGCCTTCTGCATGAAGGAACTAAATCGAATGCGAGCAGAAAAAAAATAAAACAAGATTCTTAAGCAAACTCTTCCATCCTTACTTCTGACTTTGTTTTTATAAAATACATTTTAAATACAATTGTGAATTTCTCTGAAGTTTTCAAGCTGAACTCCTCTCATTCTTTAACCACTCATTGCCTTGTTCTTGAAGCGTTTGCTTCCATTTATTAGCATTTTTCTTGATAGCGGGGTGACGGTAATGCCCTTTATCTGTTTCTCTGTTTGAAGAAGTTAAAACAGTGCAAAAATTAACCATAATGAAGACAGATTAAAGTGCATACCACGGGTAAATTCAGGAGCAAGATCAATGTAATTCTCCTATTTTATATTAAACTTTGGTCAAATATCTGTCAGATTTTGCATTTTGTGCAATTTTTTTACCTTGCGCAATACCAGAAAAATTCAGTTGAAATCGAGCCATTTGAGGCAAATTGGTCCGCCTCTGAAAAAACTTGGCATTTGGGTTTCCCGGCAAACATTGATTTTCGTGACGTCACGTGTGGGACGCCTCCTTCTGAATCCTACGTCAGCACTGGTTTTTTTATGAGAAAACGACCGTATTATTTACATCCCCGGTGTTGTCTCCATCGTCTTCACTACTTGAATCATCAAATCCAAACAGATGAAGCCCCAATTCTGACATCTCATTACATTCTTCATCCAAAGGTGAAGTAACATTGCGCTCAGGTGACAATTCCATATTTCAATGCAAAATCGCTAGCTGCTAAACTTGGTCTACACAGGCTGTGCACTGAAACTGTGCAAGCTCTCGCAGCCTGCTGACGGTTACGCAGGTGACGTCACGAATCTGGCTCCAAACTCCCTTGGGATTTTTCCAGATGCGTTTTATTTTATTTTTTTCTGTTGTAGACAGACGGCCTTGTGCAAAATTACCCTTCTGGATGAGTGTGTAAAGGGACATTCATATTTAAAAAAAAAAAAAAAAAAAACACGAAATTGGTCCAGGATATGCACTTTAAGCTGCTTGCATGAAAGACGGTGTCCGTCTGACCCCGGCTGTAATTATCACGTGATGCGTGACGTCATGCACAGGGGGTCTATAAACCGTATGCATACCAACAGAAGGGGTATATAAAATAACTTGCAAAGCAGTAAATGAAACCGAGACTAGGAAAACAGCCAAGACATAATGGTGGATACGTAGTGAGGGACGCTTTTAGGAACTGAATTAAAAGCTCAGCGTCTAATTTTTGTGGCACTAGTTCGTAATATATGCTCATTCCAACTTGCCTGGTCAGGCGTGTCAGGGACATCTCCCACTTGCACGAATGCATGTTTCACTTTCCTTGGGCAATCGGGCAGCAATCGGGCAGTCCTTAATGTTGAGCCATGAGAGTTCAGCAGAAGGAAGTTAATAAGCATCCAGTGTCTAATATCCTTTACACATTCCTCAATTCTATTAAGCTGGTGTCTCTCATCTGGCTTTGCAGAAACATACAACGCCCATCCTGCAGCAGCTCCACTGGCTCCCAGTCAAGTTTTGAATTGAATTCAAAATCCTTCTGTTAACTTTCAAGGCCATCCACAACCTCGTTCCCCCACATCTGTCTGATCTCCTCCACGTTGCCACTCCCTCTCGTTCCCTCAGATCTTCTTCTTCCATCCACTTGACTGTCCCCTCCGCCCGTCTCACCACCATGGGGAGCAGAGCTTTCAGCTGCTCTGCTCCCCAGCTTTGGAACTCATTACCTCCCGAACTTAGAAATATCAACTCCCTTCCACATTTCAAATCCTCACTCAAAACACACCTGTTCAAACTTGCTTTTCAACTTTAATCACTGCACTGTCATTTTTAATTTTGAATTGTAACTTTTTTTTGTAATTTTAATGTGTATTTTATGGTTTGTCTTTCATTTTGTACGGTGTCCTTGGGTGCTAGAAAAGCGCCTTTAAATAAAATTTTATTATTATTAACTGTGTGTCATCAACATAACAGTGGAAATTAATACCATGCTTACGAATAATATCACCCAGAGGGAACATGTATAAAGAAAAAGCAGTGGACCCAAGACAGAACCTTGTGGAACACCAAACTTTACCTTAATATGCATAGAAAAATCACCATTTACATAAAACTGATAATGATCAGTTAAATAAGAGCTGAGCCAGGAGAGGGCCGTTCGCTTAACTCCCACAACATTTTCTAGTCTATCCAGAAGAATGGAATGATCCATGGTATCAGATGCTGCACTAAGGTCAAGCAACACAAGCAGCGAGACACACAGCCCTGATCAGACGCCAACAGTAGGTCGTTTACTACTTTAACCAGTGCTGTCTCTGTGCTATGATCAGGTCTAAATCCTGACTGATATATTTCATGGATGTTATTCCTATGTAAATATAACTGCTGTGCCACAGCTTTGTCTAGGATCTTGGAGATAAAAGGGTGGTTTGATATTGGCTGATAATTGGACAGCTGACAGGGATCAAGGTCAGGTTTTTTAATCAGGGGTTTGATAACTGCTAGTTTAACGGATTTGGGTACATGGCCAATCCTAAGAGAATAATTTATTATTTTTTTAGAAGCAGTTCAACTGCTTCCGGTATTCTCTGTCTGAAGAGTTGTGTAGGTATGGGATCTAGTACACAAGTTGAAGATTTTGATGAGGAAATTAGTGAAGTTAGTTCAGTTTCTCTAAGGGGGGGATTAAAACATTTTAATTGCTGATCTGATAGTTATATAGGTATCTAAAGGGTTGCTAATCAAATTTTCTGGCTTTAAATTAATAGTTTGAATTTTTTTGTCTGATTTTTCAGTTTTGTCATTGAAAAGATTCATGAAGTCATTGTCACTACACATTTCAGGTATGCATGTGTCTGTGGTGGTCTTTTTTTTGTTATAGTATCAAATAAGAATCTAGGATTATTTTTGTTCTCTTCTATGAGGGAGGAGAGATATGTTGATCCATTGGCATTAAGAGCTTTTCTATACTTCAGGAAGCTCTCCTTCCATGCTAATTTGAACGCTACCAATTTTGTTTGACCCCATTTACGTTCTAACTTTCGAGTGGTCTGTTTTAAAGTGGGAGTGTCATCACTATACCAGGGTGCTAATTTTTTCTCTCTAATCCTTTTTCTTTTAAGTGGAGCTACATTATCAAAGTATAGCAGAATGTTGACTAGCATTCAGCTATGCTGTGTATAGCATTCAGTTGCCTGATCAAGTTCTGTGGGGTCTGACAATGATCCGAGCAAAGTTGATAACTCTGGGAGATCATATATAAAGCTCTGTGCAGTAGTTGACGTGAATGTCCGTTTAATACAGTAGCGTGACGAGGTGCATATATTATTGCTCAGACATATTTTGAATAAGAGATAATGATCTGAGAGAACTTCAGACTGTGGAAGTGTGACCTATATTTTCTATGTTTAACCTGAATGTTAGTATTGGATCGAGAGTGTGACCACCATTATGAGTGGGTCCTATGACGTTCTGATTAACCCCTACTGGATCTAGAATGGACATGATGTTTTCAGAAGATCTTCTGGGTTATCAAAGTAAATATTAAAGTTTTGAACAACTAAAGCTTTTGTCTCAGGAAATGACCAGGTCTGAGATAAAATCCATAAATTCAGAATATGGCCCCGGGGGCCTGTAAACAATAACTAACAGAATTGACTGGGTAGACTTATTTTTTGAGGCTACATACATTATATTAGTATGAAGAACTTCAAATGTCTTACATTTATCTCATCTCATCTCATTATCTCTAGCCGCTTTATCCTGTTCTACAGGGTCGCAGGCAAGCTGGAGCCTATCCCAGCTGACTACGGGCGAAAGGCGGGGTACACCCTGGACAAGTCGCCAGGTCATCACAGGGCTGACACATAGACACAGACAACCATTCACACTCACATTCACACCTACGCTCAATTTAGAGTCACCAGTTAACCTAACCTGCATGTCTTTGGACTGTGGGGGAAACCGGAGCACCCGGAGGAAACCCACGCGGACACGGGGAGAACATGCAAACTCCGCACAGAAAGGCCCTCGCCGGCCACGGGGCTCGAACCCAGACCTTCTTGCTGTGAGGCGACAGCGCTAACCACTACACCATCGTGCCGCCCCGTATTACATTTATAACCAGGTTTTTGTGTTACACCTATATAATCATCATACATAAGCGTGACGCCTCCTCCTCTGCCAGTTAGATGAAGCTGGTGTATATAACTGTATCCAGGAGGACTCGCTTCATCCATGTTTCTGTTAAAGTACATTAAACTCCTGATCAGTAATAAGTTCATTAACTGTTAACAGAGTTGCTGTCTTGCACAGCGTTCTAACGTGACAACACATAAGACACGTTTTCCATTTTGAGTGAAGCACCCGCACTTTGGGCTCACCAGTTTTATTGAATGATTTCACCTGAAAACAATCTCATTAGGGTCACGTGGCGCAAACCTCCACTGGTAGCACATCAAAATCAAAAAAGAGGTGTCACCAATCAAACCAAAATGAAAATGGGAACATAAACTCAACACCCCCACTTGTTCACATTTTACAAAAATCCATATATTAAACATTTTCACAAGTTTTCACAATGTTCAAACAAAAAGTTTAAAGTCCATCAACTCATTTCATTATTCACCAAACATATAAGTATCAAAAGTAACCAACTTCAGCTTACTAGCTGGTTTTGTCATAACATCTGCCACCATTACATCAGTTGGACAGTATTCCAGGGTCATGTCATCATTCTGTAAAGTAGATCTGATAAAGTGATATTTAATGTCCTATATGTTTACATCTCTGCCTATGCACAGGGTTTTTGGCTAAGGCTATAGTACCTTGGTTGTCTTCGTAAATCAAACATCTGCACTCTTGTCCATCAAAATGTTTTAACAACTGCTTTAAGCAAAGACACTCCTGCAAGGTTGCGGCTAAAGCCATATACTCAGCCTCACAGGTAGAAAGTGCTACTGTGGGCTGTTTCTTGGTTTTCCACAAAACTACAGGCCCATTACAGTTTAAACTGATACAGTAACCTGTTGTGCTTTTATGATCAATATTGGCAGCCCAATTAGCATCACTATAAGCATAGATTGTGTTTTCACTTTCATGCTTTTTGAAACAAAATTCCTTGTTTTGAGTACCTTTCAGGTATCTTAACACGTTTGACTGTTGTCCACAGTTCAATAGTTGGTTTTGTGAAATATTGAGACAGTTTACTCACAACAAAACTCAAGTCAGGTCTTGTACAGGTTGCTAGGTAAATTAAGCTCCCAACTGCTTCTCTGTACTTTTTAACATCATCCATCAATTCTGCATCATCTCTGTAGTCAAGTCTCTGTTCACTAGGTGTAGTTCTTGGCTTACAGTTTGACATATCAAATCTCTCCAGTATTTTCTGTACGTACTTGCATTGAGACATCTTAACACAATCAGCAGACTGTTCAAAGTCAATACCTAAAAAATGTGTCAGGTCTTTCATTCTGAATTTGGACTTCAACATTTCCTTCACACACCTCAAAACATTGGCATCACTGGCCGCAATAATCAAGTCATCAACCCATATAATCATGTACACTTTGTCTTTTTCAGTTACTTTGCTATAGACACAATGATCGGCAGGATTTTGTACAAACTTCATTTCACACAAATAATCATGCAACATTTTATTCCAGTTGCGCCCTGACTGTTTCAGACCATACAGCGATTTCTCCAGTTTGCATACAAATTTGTCACCTTCCTTTGATCTAACTTCATAACCTTCTGGTTGTTCAATGTAGATTTCACATTCAATAGGTGCATGCAAGTAGGCCATTTTTACGTCCATCTGGTGGATAACTAGATTCTCTTCTGCTGCTTTCTGTGCTAATACACGGATACTGGTCATGTTAGCAGTAGGAGAGAAAGTCTCGTCATAGTTCACACCTTTCTTCTGACTAAAACCTTTGGCTACGAATCTCGCTTTGAATTTGTCTGTACCATCAGTGTTCTTTTTCAAGGCATAAACCCATTTACCTCCCACTACATTTTTGCCCTTGGGAAGGGTGGTCAAGGTAAACGTTACATTGTCTTGTAGTGATTGCATTTCTTCATCCATTGCATCAACCCATTGCTTCGCATTGACTGACGTAACTGCTTCTACATATATTTGAGGAACATTACACATAAGTCTGTAACAGTAATCAATGTTGGTCATATCTTCCTCAAAACCACAAACATAATCGCCATAATAATCAGGCTTTCGTCTCTCTCTCTGTCAGGGTATCATTTCTCAGCAGGTATGTCGTCTACCTCCCTAACTTCACACTCTGTCTTCATTTCAGCATCTTCATGTTTCTCACTTTTTGTAAATGCTTCCCGACTGTCAGGTGACTGTGATCTAATGGAAGGGATTGTCACAGGCCTTCTTACTTTTTGGACCTCATCTTCTACATCCAGTACTTCCTCATTCTTACTGACTGGAAACTCCACAAGTCTGTGTTTCTGTACTCTCTTGGTGTTGGGATAGTACACCATGTAGGCTGGACTGTTCTTGTCATATCCAACAAAAATTCCTCGCTCACATCTAGAGTCCAACTTTCCCTTGTGTTGCTTGTAAGCATAACATACTTGTCCAAATTTCTGCATTCTAGAAATGTTTGGCCGCCTGCCTGTTAACATGTAGTAAGGTGTTTGTTTTCTGCGACTATTAAAGCACCTATTCCTAACCACGGCAGCTGTCTGGACAGCGTAGGTCCACAGCATCTTAGGCAGCTTACTCTCAATGAGCATACATCTGGCCATATCAAAAAGTGTTCTCCAACTGCGTTCCGCTGTACCATTTTGGTGCGGAGAATATGGAGCGGAAGTCTCATGACGAATACCCATCTTGCACATTAATGCTTGATACTCTCTGCATGTGTACTCTGTGCCATTGTCGGATCTCATGCATTTTATTTTGCCATAGGGTGCTACATCAGCAATGAATTTCTCAGTAGCATGTACAGTGTCACTTTTGTTTTTCAAAAAGTAAACAAAAATTGCACTAGAGTAGTCATCAGTAAATGAAAGTGCATACCTGTGACCATCTTTAGATATAGGATCTATGGGACCGGCTAAGTCAGTGTGCACCATGTCCAGAGGTGCTTTAGCCCTCACATCTGGCCCCCTGTTCCTAGTTTGAACAAACTTCCCTTGAGTGCATACTTCACAATGTGGAACAGGTTTGTTACTCTCAGTTTTAATGTCCATCCCATCAATAACTTTTCTCAGCTTCATTACATCAGCATAATTACAATGACCAAGTATTTCATGCCCGCTCTGCAAATCAAGACTTTTCTTACAATGGTCATCATTACCCATGTCCTCAGATGTGTGCAAATAATAAAGCTTGTTGTGTACGTGTATTGGGAATTTTGTACCGTCTCTGTGCAGTAGAACATTTTTCTTCTCCTTGAAGATCACGGTGGCTCCGTTGGAAGTGGCAGCTTTCACGGAGAATATATCTTGTGGATAGGTTGGGATGTATAATGCACCCCTCAGTGTTGTTCGCAGGCTCCTACCCCCACTGTCGATCAGCCACACCTCCGCGTCACCTCTGCGCTTGGCGACTCCGTTGCACCTGGAGCCGTCAGCCAGCTCCACGCAATGTGTCCCGGTTTGGAAAGTGCTGTCGAACTTCTTGGAAAGTGCTGTCGAACTTCTTGAACTTTGCAATGTCGGTTATTATGTGTGACGTTGCCCCTGCATCCACCATCAGGCCCTCCTTCTTGACATCTCGCGCCAGTGTCTCCGCTTCGCTGATCCGGAATGCGTATGCATGTTCCCCAGTCTCCTCGGCTGCTTGTCGGGCGTTATCTCGCTGCTTGTTTCGTCTGCAGTTTGCACTATTGTGCGTGCCGTTTTTGCAGTGATTGCACCACTGCCTCCGCGAACAGGATCTCGCTATGTGTCCATTTGCACCACATTTGTAACACACAATGTCTGTGTTACCACTGTCCTTTGCCCTGGCGGGAGCACGCTTTGTACCAAACTGTGCTCTTGCCTTCATGACATTGTCCTCCGAAACAGTTGCACGCATGTTCTCTACATCCTCATAGCTTCGGAGCTTGGTCTTGAACTCAGCAAAAGTCATTTTGTCTTCGGTCTGGGTGATGTGTACAGCAAATGGCTTAAATGTCTCTGATAGGCCTTTCAGCACCATTGCTATCAACAGTCCATCACTGAGGGTTTCCCCTGCATTTCTCAGGGCGGTAATTGCAGTCTCTGCTCTGATCACGTAATCAGTCACATTCTCAGTGAGCGACTTCTGCAGTGACGTCAACTCTGTATACAAGTTTATTATCCTTGGCTTTCCTTTGCCAGCATAGTACTCACGGAGGATTTTCAGTGCCTCGCGCCCATTATCCGCCGCGTCTCGCATCACTAGCGACAGGCTCTTGTCATCCAAAAACTGAATGAGTTCCACGTAGGCCTCAGCGTTTTTACTCTCGTCCTCCTCGTCGCTCTTATTGGGTTCTTTCAGGATGGTGTCTTTTAATCCTTGTAACCGCAAATGTCCCAAAAACTTCGTTTCCCACAGCTCATAATTCTTCTCGTCACCATCAAACACGAGTCTTGCCCAACGGCTTGTTGACGTCCTGTCTATTTTCGCCATTCTTCAGTCTTCCATTTCCGGTGCACGCAGTAACGTCGCGACTTTCACCAGGCCACACCCAAAAGTCAAAAAGCATTATGAGGCTCTGGGCCCATAACCTGTTAAGAGTTGCTGTCTTGCACAGCGTTCTAACGTGACAACACACAAGACACATTTTCCATTTTGAGCGAAGCACCCGCACTTTGGGCTCACCAGTTTTATTGAATGATTTCACCTGAAAACAATGTCATTAGGGTCACGTGGCGCAAACCTCCACTGGTAGCGCATCAAAATAAAAAAAGAGGTGTCACCAATTAAACCAAAATGAAAATGGGAACATAAACTCAACATTAACAGTTAGCACTTTATACATGAGAGATCTGACATTTAATAGCCCCACCTTTAGATCAAAGGTGCTGGCAGCAGCTGTATGATTTTTAATTTTATATTGATTAGGTTACTGGAACAAACTCTGAGTATTTCTACTTTTTTCTTGAGCTCGAGGAACAGACACAGTCTCGATGTAGTGGACCCTAAGTGATGACTCTGTGCAGCTAGCAGACAGCCGGTTTAGCCTGTTCGTCTGCTCCCTGGCCTTGGCTCTGGATTGTCAGAAGTTAACTAGACCTGTTCTGAGACTAATGAGCTGTGGTGCAAGAAATGAGAGCAGCACCTTCCCGAGTGGGATGGATACCGTCCCACCCTAACAGGTCAGCAGTGCCCTCAAAACTACTCCAATTATCTATGAAGCCCACATTGTTTTCAGAGCACCACCTGGACAACCAGCAGTTCAGCAACCATAACCTTCTGTAAGCTACGGTATATCGCCTCGCCATGCTGCATTGGGATGGGGCCAGAGCATACTACAGCATCGGACGTTGCCTTCGCTAATTTAAACACCTCTACAAAGTGACTCTTAGTGACCTCAGACTAACGAAGGTGTATATCATTAGCTCCTACATGGATAACTATCTTTGAGAACCTGTGCTTGCCTAGGACCCTAAGATTACCTGCTATGTCTGGCACCCTGGCTCCTGGTATACGCCTGACTAAAGCTGCTGGTGCCCCTGAAGGCCTAGCTAATTTCATGTGCCATATGATGGTCTCCTATAATGGTTTCTCAGTGGGTGCATCACCTGAGGAGAGCGAACCTGTTCGACACATGAAGAGGAGAGGAGTGGTGCTCCCATGGGTGAGCTTCAGTGGTAGCTTTGGCTCTGCGATTATGGCACAGAGTCGTCACCCATTCGCCCTGCTGTGAGGGCTCTAATGCCAGAGTTGGGGGATTGCTAACTCCACCTCGGGCATCCAGACTTTCCTCTACAGAAACTACACTGTTCTCATTCTCACTAACCCTCTTTAGAGTCTGAATATGCACCTCTAAAGCTGCAATCTTCTCTGTCAGAGAACTAACTAATCTACATTTGTCTCAAATAAAGCTTAACGAGGGAGTAAGAATGACTCAACATCCTGCACTCAACACACTGAACAAGTTGAATATTCGTCATGATGAATGATTTACGAACCTTCGTTGAAGATTGGTTGATATGAAGGCAGATCCGATGTAGATGGTTTCCACTTGCGGTCTTGGGATGGGGAAAAAAGGCGTTCTTTGAGAGAAGTGAAAATGTGGCAGAAAGGAAAGTGAAAAATACAACAAAAATAAAACGATAGTGGAAGACTATTGATGAAAGGTTGTAGTTTAAACGCCAACAAAAAAAGACTCAGGGCAAACAATCTGTAAACAGGAATTACGTCACAGGAAACTGTGTCTCCGTTAGGAAGACTGTGTAGACGTTATACTGAGACGTGTAGGTATCGCAGTGAGACCTGTAGGTGTTCAAAAGAACAACATGGGCATTATACTAATGTGTTACAGTGAAATGTGTAGGTGTTATACTGACACACATTGTTACACTGGCGTGTAAGTCTTGGACATTTAGGCATCATAATGAAACATGTAGGCATTATTGTGAGACATAGATATTATAGTAAGATATGGAGGCGTTATAGGGAGATATATACGTGTGTGTGTGTGTGTGTGTGTATATATATATATATACACACACACACACAATATACACACATTTTATATATATATATATATATATATATATACACACACACATATATATAAAATCTCATTATCTCTAGCCGCTTTATCCTGTTCTACAGGGTCGCAGGCAAGCTGGAGCCTATCCCAGCTGACTACGGGCGAAAGGCGGGGTACACCCTGGACAAGTCGCCAGGTCATCACAGGGCTGACACATAGACACAGACAACCATTCACATTCACACCTACGGTCAATTTAGAGTCACCAGGTAACCTAACCTGCATGTCTTTGGACTGTGGGGGAAACCGGAGCACCCGGAGGAAACCCACGCGGACACGGGGAGAACATGCAAACTCCACACAGAAAGGCCCTCGCCGGCCCCGGGGCTCGAACCCAGGACCTTCTTGCTGTGAGGCGACAGCGCTAACCACTACACCACCGTGCCGCCTATATATATATATATATATATATATATATATCTCATCTCATCTCGTTATCTCTAGCCGCTTTATCCTTCTACAGGGTCGCAGGCAAGCTGGAGCCTATCCCAGCTGACTATGGGCGAAAGGCAGGGTACACCCTGGACAAGTTGCCAGGTCATCACAGGGCTGACACATAGACACAGACAACCATTCACACTCACATTCACACCTACGCTCAATTTAGAGTCACCAGTTAACCTAACCTGCATGTCTTTGGACTGTGGGGGAAACCGGAGCACCCGGAGGAAACCCACGCGGACACGGGGAGAACATGCACACTCCGCACAGAAAGGCCCTCGCCGGCCCCGGGGCTCGAACCCAGGACCTTCTTGCTGTGAGGCAACAGCGCTAACCACTACACCACCATGCCGCCTATATATGTGTGTATATATATGTATGTGTGTGTGTATATAATATATAAAATGTATATGTACATGTCATTATACTGAGCCATGTAGGTGTTATTGTGAGCGGTTTAGTCATTATACTGAGATGACTAATGAGCTGTTCGGCATTAAATGAGCCATGTAGGCATTGTGAGATGTATAGGCATCATCATGAGGGATGTAGGTGTGATAATGAGGTGTGTAGGTGTTATCATAAGTGTAGGCATGATGGTGAGCCATACAGTAGAGCCCTGCACTCCCACGGGAGTCCCGCGGGACCCGACACAAAGCAGTGCGGCGCGGGACAAATTTTGAAAGCTCATTGCAGGCGGGAGGGGGAGTGCACAATGTGGGAGCGGGCGGGAGAGGTGATGAGCTGCAGTCCCGCTAACTAAAAACGTGTTTAAAATAAAATTTATTAATTTATTAATTTATGTCTATCATATATAATTTGTGCTGGATATTTTGCATTAATAAAAACATTTTAAGATGCCTAAATTTGCGGATGTGGTCTAATCTCGCGTACGTTTCTGATTCCTTTCTGCTCTTTCGTGTTTGAGATCTCCGATCATGGCAGAAGAGCAGAGCTCCTCTAGTGAAGCTCACAGTGCTTCAGAAGTAAGTGCTGCTTTAAAAAGAGGTACATTTACCGTTAAAAAGTCAAGAGTCCTGAAATCAGACATTGGGAAGTCGAATAACGCTAACGTCTGCATCATGCGGGATTTGCGGGCGGGAGCGGGACAAAATATGGCAGGCGCGGGCGGGACTGAAAATCATAATTCTTTGCGGTAGCAGGACTGCACAATGCGGGAGCGGACGGGAGTGGGACTGAAAATTCTGTCCCACGCAGACCTCTACCATACAGGCTTTATATTGGCACATGTAGGGGTTCGAGTGAGACGCGTCAGTGTTAATGTGTCAAGGTGAGACATGGTGTTGTTATTCTGACAGGTGTCGGTGTTATAGTGAGACATGTAAGCATTATAGTGATGTATAGTAGGCCTTATAGTGAGACGTGTAGGTGTTATTGTGACAAGTGTTATAGCGAGGCATGTAGGCGTGATGCTGAAACGTGTAAGCGCTAGAGCAAGACGTGTAAGCACTATAGCGAGATGTGTAGGCGTGATCCTGAGGCATGTAGGCGCTATAGTGAGGCGTGTAGGTGTGATACTGAGCCATGTAGGCGCTATAGCGAGACATGGAAACTCGCTATAGCGAGTTTCCGTTTCCGGTTGAGAGTATGTCGTGCGCGTTCTGGCTGCCGCTTCTCACCAGAGCTTTTTTTATTTTATTTTTTCTATTTTCAATTTTTTTTTCTGTGTGTTTGTGTAGTTTGAGTGTTTTGTCCGCCGGTTGTGGTGTAGCTCCAGACCCAGTTTTGGGCGTCGGTTCCCTCCAGGCCTTGGTTTGCTGTGGGTGATGCCTGTGCTCCCAGTTATGGACTGCAGTGAGCCTGTTGCTCATTTTACATCATGGTTTTCCAGCGCTTTGTGCTTTAATGCTTGGCGTGATGTTCCGAGCGATGTTGCTCGGTGGCGTCGCAGCGGCTGTGCAGGCGGTCTGGAACACACCAGCGCTCTGCGTGGCGGAGCTTCTGTGCTCGCTTTGTGGATCCATGGCGTGGTGTTGAGCGATGTTGCTGACGGCGTCACGGCAGCGGTGCTGGAGATGTGGGACTCGTTTTCGTGCACCTTTTGGTGGGACTGTGGCTGCTACACCACGGGAATTACATCCTGACCCCTACTCAGTGGACTTTTTACTTTTTTTATTTATTTGTCTATAATTGTAAAGCGTCCTTGGGTTTCTTGAAAGGCGCTATTTAAATTTAACATTATTATTATTATTATTATTATGTAGGTGTGATACTGTGACATGTCGGCGCTATAGCGAGGTGTGTCGGCCTGATAGTGTGACGTGTAAGCACTATACTGTGACGTAGGTGTGATACTGTGACGTGTAGGTGCTATAGCGAGACGTGGAGGCGCTATAGCAAGACATATAGGCGTGATACTGTGACGTGTAAGCACTATAATGAGGCGTGTAGGCGCTATAGTGAGACATGCAGACGTGTTGATCCGTCTTTGCGAGGTGTAGTGTGATCTTTGCCAGGCTCGTCCGTCTGATCCTGTGACAGTCCCTGCCTCATTGGCTTTGTAGTTGTTGTGGATAAGTGTCTGTGTTCTTTAATGTAATAGAGGGAGGTGATCATGGCAGCCAGATTCGGAGCACCTGGGATGCGCGCTTCTGCAGCTTTAGAGCACGGGTCTACATTGCGTTCTCTCTCTCTCTCTCTCTGTCTGTCTGTCTGTCTGTCTGTCTGTCTGTCTCTCTCTCGGACTGACTCCTGCCGGCAATGACATGTTTTGCTTTGTTTGGTTTTTTTTGGTAATAAATATTTAGACTCCCCCATTTGTAGCTGTGTCCTTTCCTTACTTTGTCATGACCTCGGAGCAGGGTCGTGACAATCCTCTTCCACTGAGCAGTGTATTTTTAGTTCCAGAGCTCAGGAGGTCAATACTGAGATCAGTTTGTCAAACGCCTCTTCAACTGCTGCAGTCAGATTTACAGCACTGCAGTCATCATGAACAGTTTTACACCCAAGACTCAATCAGTGAACAGTTTATAACTTCAACAAAACAGACTTCCTGTTAAAACTGTCATGATTTTCCTGGTGACACAGTTGTACTTTGTGACTCTACAGGACACTGTTATAGAAGTGAGTTATTTATAATCACACTGTCTGTTATCACCCAGATGAGGATGGGTTCCCTTTTGAGTCCGGTTCCTCTCAAAATTTTTCCTCACCACCGTCACCTCAGACTTGATCATTAGGGATAAATTTATAAATTCATATGATGATAGTAGTGAAGGTTTATATTAATGCGCTCAGTTCTAATGTGTTATTGTTTTCATAGTAATGGTTCATTCACAGGGACGTGTACAACAATTTGAAATGATTGGAGAATCACACTAATCCGTCTTGTGTTCTCACCCCCCCCTTTTTTAAAACCCCTTGCCTGTTTACATCCCTGTTTAGAATAAAAAGCAGAAGAATGGCGAAGATCTGCACCGAGCGCTCGTACCCGTCTCATCAACGGCTCTCGGTCCAGGCCTCGAATGATGAACTGGACCAAATTGATAATGGCACCAGCAGGTTGGACGTCTCCTTGACTCTCACTGTTCTCTCTCACATGCAGACGTTTTATTACAACACCACCAACGTAGCATCCTAATGACCATGCACCTGTTCCTGATTAGAGCTTAATCACAGCGCAGACATTTATATAAGGACTCTGAGTAACACACAGACTTTGTGAAAGCCTTGTATTTTGTGTCTCTTTTCTGGTTTTGACCCTGTTTGTGTTTTTGGACTGTGAGTATTGTATCTCGCTGATATCCTGTCTGGGCCTCACTCCACCACTGCCTGGTTTTCCACTCGTTTTGGATCTGTTTACTGTGCGTTTTCAGTAAAACCCTTCCTGCACTTACATCCATCTATCGCCCTTGCACGACACAAACGGTCACCTATCCATCGACCGAGTGGCTAATAAAACTGTTTTAACTCATCTCGTCATCTCTAGCCGCTTTATCCTGTTCTACAGGGTCGCAGGCAAGCTGGAGCCTATCCCAGCTGACTACGGGCGAAAGGCGGGGTACACCCTGGACAAGTCGCCAGGTCATCACAGGGCTGACACATAGACACAGACAACCATTCACACTCACATTCACACCTACGCTCAATTTAGAGTCACCAGTTAACCTAACCTGCATGTCTTTGGACTGTGGGGGAAACCGGAGCACCCGGAGGAAACCCACGCGGACACGAGGAGAACATGCAAACTCCACACAGAAAGGCCCTCGCCGCCCACGGGGCTCAAACCCGGACCTTCTTGCTGTGAGGCGACAGCACTAACCACTACACCACCGTGCCACCCTACTGTTTTAACTCATTTTATATAAAACTGTCGTGAATATTTTGTGTAAAATGTATGAGTAAATAATCCTACTTTTTTTTTTTTAAAGCAAATTAAAAACAAGTGCTGGATTTAAAAACCCATCTATCTTATGGAAATAAAGATTGAAATTTCATTGTCTGGTGGTTGTGTTTTGAGATGCGTTGCCTTGCACTTATGATCAAGTTCCCTGTGGTGATAGACGGATATCATTCGTATGTACGGACATTGTACTGTCTCAAAAGCCATCAAAAATCAGGTTGATGCTTTATCGTATTAAGTATGATGCTCCATGATTCGGGTAGACGGGTGAAAATGGAGTTGTCTAGAAATGAGGATGCAGACACCCACTTTTGCATCACGCTCCCATCGTGTGACCCTTTTCCAGAAGAAAAACGCATAAATCACACAACCAAAAAAACCCTGGACAGGCCACGCCCACAAGATATAAGCAACATGAGTGACTTTAACCTTCTAGTATGAACGACGTTTTCACAATATTTTCATAAACCACCGTCACTTTGTCCTCCATGTTCACATCTGGGACACAGCTTGTAACTTGATTGGTAGGAAGGTTTAAAAAAAAAAAAACCCTGAAAACTGGTGCTGAAAATGACAGGACCAGTAAAAGTGGGGTGTTTAACATTGGTGTTTGTTCATCTATATGTCTCAGGACACACTCGATATGCGACGATACGGTCTCTGATATGAACAGGGTGATGTCCAGTCAGCTCCAGGAGTCTCGCAGGAGCTCATTCACAGGGACGGGGGCCATGGCCAGGTAACTAACACACACACACACACACCCCGATGACTTATTCGGGCTGTCTGATTACTTTCACAACACACATTCAAATGTTCAATTATGTAAAGACTGCATTTTTAATATTTGCATATTTAATGAATATTTAATGACTTCCACTTTACTATATATGCTCATTACATCAGACTGACAACTCTACGATTGACCGTGCCTTGCAAAAGTATTCATCCCCCTTGGTATTTGTCCTGTTTTATCACATTACAAGCTGGAATTAAAATGGATTTTTGGAGGGTTGGCGGCATTTGATTTACACATCATGCCTACCACTTTAAAGGTGCAATTTTTTTTTTAATTGTGACAAACAATAATTAAGATGGGGACCCAGAAATCTGGAGTGTACATAAGTATTTACCCCCTTTGTATGAAACCCCTAAATAAGAGCTGGTCCAACCAATTCACTTCATAAGTTACATAATTAGTTGATTAAGATCCACCTGTGTGCAATCAAAGTGCTACATGATCTGTCACATGATGTCTGTATAAATCAGCCTGTTCTGGAAGGACCCTGACTCTGCAACACTACTAAGCAAGCAACATGAAAACCAAGGAGCCTCCAAACAGGTCAGAGACAAAGTTGTGGAGAAGTATAGATCAGGGTTGGGTTCTAAAAAATATCCCAAACTTTGAATATCCCACGGCACTCCTTTAAATCCATTATAGCAAAATGGAAAGAATATAACACCACTACAAACCTGACAAGAGAGGCCCCGCCCACCAAAACTCTCAGACCGGGCAAGCAGGGCATTAATCAGAGATGCAACAAAGACATCAAAGATAACACTGAAGGAGCTGCAAAGATCCACAGCGGAGATGGGTGAATCTATCCATAGGGCCACTTTAAGCTGTATGCTCCACAGAGTGGGTGGGGCTTAAAGGAAGAGTGGCCAGAAAAGTCTTTTCTTAAAGAAAAAAAATAATAAGAAAACACGTTTGGAGTTTGCCCAACAGCATGTGGCAGACTCCCCAAACATATGGAAGATGAGTTTCTGGTCAAATGAGACTAAAATTGATCTTTTTGGCCATCATGGGAAACGCCATGTGTGGCAGAAACCCAACACCTTGAGAACACCATTCCTACAGTGAAGCATGGTGGTGGCAGCATCATGCTGTGGGGATGTTTTTCATCTGCAGGGACAGGAAAGCTGGTCAGGACTGAAGGAAAGATGGATGGCACTAAATACAGGGCAATTCTGGAGGAAAACCTGTCTGAGTCAGCCGGAGGTTTGAGACTGGGACGAAGGTTCACGTTCCAGCAGGACAATGACCCTAAACATACTGCTAAAGCTACACTGGAGTGGTTTAAAGGGAAACATTTAAATGTCTTGGAATGGCCGAATCAAAGCCCAGACCTCAATCCAATTGAGAATCTGTGGCATAACTTGAAGATTGCTGTACACCAACGCAACCCATCTAATGTGTAGGAGTTGGAGCAGTTTTGCCTTGAGGAATGGGCAAAAATCCCAGTGGCTAGATGTGCTAAGCTAATAGAGACACACCCCAAGAGACTTGCAGCTGTAAGTGTAGTAAAAGGTGGCTCTACAAAGTATTGACTTTGGGGGGTGAATACCTATGCACACTCCAGATTTCTGTTTTTCATCTTATTGTTTGTCTCACAATAAAAAAAAAATGCAAATTTTAAAGTGGTAGACATGTTGTGTAAATCAAATGGTGCTAACCCTCCAAAAATCCATTTTAATTCCAGCTTGTAATGCGACAAAACAGGACAAACACCAAGGGGGATGAATACTTTTGCAAGACACCTGTATGTGAGAACTTTTGCAGATGACCCACAACATTAAATGTAACTGTAAAAGGATAAAAAAAAAAATAAAGGTATGGCATGTCATTCTTTAATAAATTAACAAATGGTAAATGTTGGCTGTGGTGTAAGAGGAATAAAACACTTCAGGATGTGCTGTTACAGTAACACTAACTCGCTTCTTCACGCCACGTGGTCACTATTATTATTAATATTTTGATGTAATGTCTACAAAACAAGGCTTGGACATTGTACGAGGTGTGTATTTGATGCAGAAGAGAAACCTACACACGATATCGAGAGAACTCATTGGTGTCTGACCTCTCCCGCTGTCCCAGGCTGTCCCACTTCCTGTTTATGCTGAGGAACTGGGCGTCCCACAGGCTGCAGCCTGCGGTTGAAAGGCCCGACTCCTTCCTGGAGCGATTCCGGGGTCCTGAACTCAACCTCTCCAGCTACAGCAGCAATCCCCGCTCCTCATTAGGCCACACCGAGCAGCCTGACAAGAGGAAGTAAGTCATGGTGTCGCTTCCGCAGGTCAAATAATAAATCAAGACGAGTAAATACAGTCTAGTGTGAAGTCACGTGACCTGAGTTGGGGGGGGAAAAAAGAAAAACGGGGACTTGATTCATCCCTGTGCAGGACGATGGAGTTTAAACACGATCCACTTCAGCTTTCTTTATCACAGGGATTATTAGACTATTAGTTAGAATTATAAACCGTAGCAGCAGTAGTTTTATAGTTTTAATCTCAGCAAAGATTTCATTAGAAATAACACTGAATGATTCTTTCCTCTGAAGTCACTGGCCACTCGCACTTTACAATATGAACAACTGCAACAACACAGACGAGTAAGTATTACACTGCATTTATAACCTTTTAACACCGTTTATTTATGAACCTTCAGCAGTTTTAGTGGTTAGTTAGCAGTAGCCTGGCTAGAAATGGATTAGTAACAGAGGTGTTTCTGCAGTTTCGAATACAGCATAAATGTGTAAAAGAAGTAGTGACTCTTAAAATTTGTTAATTATATACAGTTGTGTTCAAAATAATAGCAGTGTGTTTAAAAACGTGAGTAAAGCTCAAAATCCTTATAATAGTTTTTATTTCCATGCATTGGGAACAATGTGCATTATATTCTACATCAAAACATGAAGAAAAATGTATCAATATTTTAATTACTTTACAGAAAATGAAGAAAAATGAACATTGGGCTGTTCAAAAAAATAGCAGTGTCTGCATTTTTCATTACAAACTCCAAATATTTACTGTATAAACTGAAAAAAAACCCTAAGGATTTCGTATTCCTGTGAATCACTAAACTAATATTTAGTTGTATAACCACGGTTTCTGACAACTTCTGGCACCTGTGAACAGGTATTCCAGCCCAGGATGATTTGACAACATCCCACAATTCCTCTGCATTTCTTGGTTTTGCCTCAGAAACAGCATTTTTGATGTCACCCCACAAGTTTTCTATCGGATTAAGGTCCGGGGATTGGGCTGGCCACTCCATAGCTTTCATTTTGTTGGTCTTGAACCCTGATGCTGCTCGCTTACTGGTGTGTTTGGGGTCGTTGTCTTGTCGAAACACCCGTTTCAAGGGCATTTCCTCTTCAGCATAAGGCAACATGACCTCCTCAAGTATTTTGATATATGCAAACTGATCCATGATCCCTGGTATGCGATAAATGGGCCCGACACCACAGTAAGAGAAACATCCCCATATCATGATGCTTGCACCACCATGCTTCACTGTCTTCAGAGTGTACTGTGGCTTGAATTCAGTGTTTGGGGGTCGTCTGAAAAACTGTCTGCGGCTCTTGGACCCAAAAAGAACAATTTTACTTTCATCAGTCCACAAAATGTTTTTCCATTTCTCTTTAGGCCAGTCGATGTGTTCTTTGGCAAATTGTATCCTCTTCAGCACGCCTTTTTTTTTTTTTAACAGTGGAACTTTGCGGGAGCTTCTTGCCGATAGATTAGCTTCACACAGGCACCTTCTAATTGTCACAGTACTCACAGGTAACTTCAGACCGTCTTTGATCACCCTGGAGCTGATCATTGGCTGAGTCTTTGCCATTCTGGCTATTCTTCGATCCATTCGAATGGTAGTCTTCTGTTTTCTTCCACGTCTCTCTGGCTTTGCTGTCCATTTTAGCTGAGCAGCCCATCATTTTCTGCACTTCTTTACAGTATACGTTTTACCTCTCCAATCAACGTTTTAATCAAAGCACGCTGTTCTTCTGAACAATGTCTGGAACGACCCATGTTTCTCATGTTTTCAGAGAGAAATGGATGTACAACATGTGCTGGCTTCATCCTTAAATTAGGGCCACCTGACTGACATCTGTTTTTTCACAGAATGAATGATCTCACTAATTAAACTCCACACTGCTATTATTTTGAACACGTCCCTTTCACTTAATTATTCGATTACACAGACTCAGGAGCATGCATATCATGAATGTTGGGTCTGTTGGTTTTCTATGACTCTACTATACCTACTGGTAAATTATTTGCCATGTAGTAATATAATTTCCACCAAAAACAGTGATTGATCTGGTTAGTCGTGTTGGACTGCTATTATTTTGAACACAAGTGTACCTGGGGCTGTATTCTTACATGTCTAAACTCTAAATTTCTGCTCCTAATACGGTGTTCCAGAGAGATTTCCAAGAGGGCGGGGTGCCAATGATTATCACAGGCAATTTTGCATGCATCACTACAGACAAAGAATCTACGTATCATGCAAAATTAGCCATGTAGTGTAGTGGTGTCGTGGTTAGCACTGTCGCCTCACAGCAAGAAGGGTCTGGGTTTGAGCCTGGTGGCTGACGGGCCTTTTTGTGCGGAGTTTGCATGTTCTCCTCTGGGTGCTCCGGTTTCCCCCACAGTCCAAAGACATGCAGTTAGGCTAACTGGTGGCTCTAAATTGCCCATAGGTGTGAATGTGTGTGTGAACGGTTGTTTCCTCATCTCTCATCTCATTATCTCTAGCCGCTTTATCCTTCTACAGGGTCGCAGGCAAGCTGGAGCCTATCCCAGCTGACTACGGGTGAAAGGCGGGGTACACCCTGGACAAGTCGCCAGGTCATCACAGGGCTGACACATAGACACAGACAACCATTCACACTCACATTCACACCTACGCTCAATTTAGAGTCACCAGTTAACCTAACCTGCATGTCTTTGGGCTGTGGGGGAAACCGGAGCACTCGGAGGAAACCCACGCGGACACGGGGAGAACATGCAAACTCCACACAGAAAGGCCCTCGCCGGCCCCGGGGCTCGAACCCGGACCTTCTTGCTGTGAGGTGACAGCGCTAACCACTACACCACCGTGCCGCCCCTAACGATAATATAAAAACCGTAAAATATCGCTAAGCTGTAGAATATATGATACATATAAAATTCTAAGAAATATCAATTATTAAAAGCTAAATTAATGTTTTTTAAGTAAAGATTTAAAACTAGATAAATTTATCAGCGTCTCTAATTAACTTTGGCAGCGTATTTGAGCTTTGGCGTTTCCTTATGAGTGGTAACGGTTTCAGTAAAAGCTCATTATTAGATCTTAAACTATACTTGGACACCTCTTTGATTTCAGTTAAACTAGATATATAATTGGGGGCACGGCCCTTAATAGCTTTAAAAGTGTTGTGATTGGTCAACATGCGTTACCTTCATCGCAAGTCGGGAATGCTCGTTAAGGCACGCATTCTTTCTGTGGTGGAATGTATGTCCCAGGCGCTTGGAAAGTTCTGGAAAATTATGGATTTGGGCATGGTGCTGGTATTTGAGGGTATAGATAGTTTTCACTGATGTCACGGCATTCCGGGGAACGCCCTCCAGCCGCCATCTTGTGGGTCAAACAAAACGGACCATCGCCATTACCGGCTACGTTAACTCGGACGAATTTATGAAGTTATATAGTCAGTTTTCTAAAATAAAGATAAAATGTCGGCAAAATCAAGCAAACAGAAGTATATAGATACATTAGACGACATCTCACGACAACGGTATGCAGCCAAACTGGCCTTGATTGGGGGAATTGACCCCTACGAAGTGGACAAAGATGCATTTTCAAGTGACTATGCAGGGCTGCCAAAGCCTGCTCCAAAGCCTGAAACTGACTTCATCAAACTTTAAAGGCTGTCTGATATATACAACTTTATATATTCACAGCGCGCCTTTTGGCGGATGCCGCCTGAATCGCGCAGATCCGATTTTTTTTTTAGTGGGGGCGTTGGAGTGTCTGATTATAATTTCAAAGTAAATTCTGTATTAAAATTACTAAATAAGCAAATCCGTTACAGTCCATGAAACAGGAAGTATAAGGATGAGAAAAAAACAGTTTAAATCGGAAAGCTGCGCACATTTGCGCAGGCCGAGCGGTGTGCAGGACTGCGCAAATGTGCGCAGCTTTCCGATTTAAACTGTTTTTTTCTCATCCTTATACTTCCTGTTTCATGGACTGTAACGGATTTGCTTATTTAGTAATTTTAATACAGAATTTACTTTGAAATTATAATCAGATACTCCAACGCCCCCACTAAAAAAAAAAATCGGATCTGCGCGATTCAGGCGGCATCCGCCAAAAGGCGCGCTGTTTGCATCCCAAACACAAATCAAATCATACAGAATAGACCTAAAATGTTTTTCAAAAATGACCCTTGCGTGAGTGAAGTGACAAGTTTCAAATAGAAACGTGACAAACGAGCGATATTAAGTGTACATTACAATGTAAACGTACACTCAGCGGTTCCAGTTAGGCATTCTCCAGAGATTGTTTACATGATGTTTTGGTTTCCAAAAACAAATTAAACACAATTGATTGTTTATTTAAACAACTTACCACTTATAAAATGATCGGAGCAGACTTTGCTGTGTTTGGAAGGCTGATAATCCTTGCGGTTGATTCTTGCAAGCCATAAATTTCTCCTTTGTATGCTGTGTTTCTGGCGGCACGGTGGTGTAGTGGTTAGCGCTGTCGCCTCACAGCAAGAAGGTCTGGGTTCGAGCCCCGGGGCCGGCGAGGGCCTTTCTTCTTTACTTAAAACACATTAATTTAGCTTTTAATAATTGATATTTCTTAGAATTTTATGTATCATATATTCTACAGCTTAGCGATATTTTACGGTTTTTATATTATCGTTAGGGGCGGCACGGTGGTGTAGTGGTTAGCGCTGTCGCCTCACAGCAAGAAGGTCCGGGTTCGAGCCCCGTGGCCGGCGAGGGCCTTTCTGTGCGGAGTTTGCATGTTCTCCCCGTGTCCGCGTGGGTTTCCTCCGGGTGCTCCGGTTTCCCCCACAGTCCAAAGACATGCAGGTTAGGTTAACTGGTGACTCTAAATTGACCGTAGGTGTGAATGTGAGTGTGAATGGTTGTCTGTGTCTATGTGTCAGCCCTGTGATGACCTGGCGACTTGTCCAGGGTGTACCCCGCCTTTCGCCCGTAGTCAGCTGGGATAGGCTCCAGCTTGCCTGCGACCCTGTAGAAGGATTAAGCGGCTAGAGATAATGAGATGAGATGAGATGCTGTGTTTCTTTGTTTGCTCGCCTTCGTGCTCCCGTACAGTGGGAATTCCGTAAAAGCTCCGCTTGACTTCATCATCTGACCTATTACGACAGCCGTGAATACAACAGGTGTGCACCATTGCTAGCTTTAAATAGCCTGCTTGGGTTCTTTTGAAGACTTTGTACTCGCGCGTTACAATGTGTGCTCAGTGACCCGTACGGTAAGCTTGACCCGCAAGATGGCCACCACTAGGGAATCCCCGACTCTGTGACGTCATGTGAAAACTATCTATAGTAAAATAAACTGGCTGGAACACTGTAATAGGCCGATTTACAATAAAATGGGCAGGTTTGATTTAAGATTTCAAAAACTTCAGTCTAAAACTCATTCACCAAGCAGTTTCGTACAACCAGACACATTAGTCCGAAATTCAAAACTCCTCATTTTTCAGTCTAAACGTTTTTTAGTGAAAACTAGATGATCAGCTTTAAATTTAAAAGGCCAGATTTATTAACGGTTCAGTAAAAAAACGGTTAAACTATCGTACTGTCTGGATTTACTAAAGATGTCCAGTGAAAAGTTATCGATGGAAAGACGTGGACACTGTTCCCTTTCAGATCACATACTTTCTGGGAGGAGAGTATTTAAACGAATCATGAGACATTACTTACTAAAGTTTACAGTCATCAGTTTACTGCTAATTGTCGCATTATTTAACACTGGAAGAAGCACGTCTTAATTTTGTGGAGACGAAAGCGAGCAGGCATGCAGACGGATCCGAGCGTTCTAAAGAATGGGTTTCTGCTTGCTCAGATTAATATTTTCTCTTCAAAATATAATTTACGTGCTCGGGAACGAGGCACAAAAAACAGCGAGTGTGTGGTAGAAGGGAGAGAATTTTCTCCACTCGTTAATTTATTTGGAATGTCAGAGGAAGATGTTATCAGAACATATCGATTGCCAAGGAACCTTATTCTGTACCGTTATTCTCGATTGGTGATTTTTTCTTTTTAAATTGTGGTGCTAATTTGTCCTGCTTTGTAAATCTGACCCCAAAACATTCGTGTAAAAATGTGTATTTTAATCCTGATATTAAGATTTCAAAATTATGCATTTAAAAAAAATATATATATATATATATATATATATATATATATATATATATAAACTTATGTTAATCCTGATTTCAAAATGCCTGACTTTTCCGTCTAAAAGTAATTCACCAAGCATTTTAATAGAATTGGATACTTTGTAAGACTTCTAAATTAAAACACCAGCCATTTTCGGAAAAATTTATGTTAATCCGAATTTTAGGACTCAGCATTTTTCAGTATAAATGTAATTCACCAAGCATTTTAGTTTTGTGTACGTTAGTCCTAATTCTAAGACTCCTAATTATTTTACACTAAAAATAAAACACCAAACATTTCAATAAAATGGTCACGTTAGTCCCAAAACTCCACATTTTTTAGTCTAAGCATTTTTAGTAAACATAGTTACGTTAGACTTAATTTTAAGAACCTAATTTTTCCGTTTAAAAGTAATTCAAGTATTTTATTAAAATTGAGCACTAATTTTTGTCTAAAAATCAAAGACTTTGTAAGACTCCAGTACTAATATTTCAGTAATTTATTAAGCATTTCAGTACAAAAAGCAGCACCTGGTGCTAAAACTAAGCTTGAGATTTAAATCTGCATGTTTTATTACTGGTAAGACTTTTATTTGTTTGTTGTGAATACAGCCCCTGTGTACAAAGTAATGGACATTTTGAATGTGCTAGTACTGCCCCCTATAGGTGAATAAATTAGTACACCCTGTTAGAATACTGATTTAGGTCTTTAGTAGTCCTGAACAGAAAACACCTTAATCCAAAACTGTCACCTTCAGCAAAAAAGAGGAAACAAAGAAAGATGAGAAAAAAGTGGAAGAGAAAAAAGATGGGAACAAGAAAGAAGAGAAAAAGGATGAAAAGAAGGATGAAAAGAAGGATAAGAAAGATGATAAAAAGACAGAAGAGCCTCAGTAAGTATCCATCAGATACAGGTAAATGTTTGGGGACACCTACTCACCTGCAGGAAAAAAAACAAAAAACAAACAAAAAAAAAAACAACCAAAAAATCCGATTCTTCCTTTATGAGGTCAACAGCAGTGTGTTGTAAAACATTTTTAATACAAGAATTGTAAGAAATAATTTTAAATACTATTATTATTAAAAATCCACCTTGTGCCTTTCACCATTTCATCAGGTCCTTCTACCATATAGAGCAAGTTATAGGTGTACAATTAGCTGCTGTGGTCAAATCTGTAGGGAAGGGGTGCCAATACTTTGTGCAGTACTCCCAGTCAGTAACTGTACACCTCCACAGCGACCTGGAGCTGATAAATGACACAAAGGGCTTCTGAATGAAGATGAACAAATTTGTAAATTGTTCACAGGATCACTTACTTAGCTGGGAAAAAATTGTTGTCCTCCATTTTGTTCAAGTTTGCGTAAATGTCCTTATAAGGAGATCAAGACCGTGAACCTCGACCGTCATGTGACCATTCATATAATTGTCAGTGAGTTACTGTGGTTTTATAACTGGATTGTGGTGTTCTGTTGCGTTTTGTGAAACTTTGCATCACTTCCTGTTGAAAGTGATTCCAAAAAACTAGCTGTTTAGGTAGGGCAAAAGTAATGACACCCCATAAAAGGACACATTTACTGTGCGTCTGTGGTAGTTGATGTGCTGCAGTTATTGGAAGATTTAGTGCATACCGTAGTTGAGGCGTTGTTTCACCATTTAGTCATCGTTTTGATGTGAACTTTTTGTGGGCGTTGCTTTTATATATATATATATGTGTATAAAATATAAATAATATATTACACACACGCACCAGCCACTTTAATAGGAACTTGTTGTTGATTCTAAGATCCCGGTTCTTGGCTGCAGGAGTGGAACCCAATGTGTTCTTCTGTTTCCTGTTGCATACCGAGATGCTTTTCTGCTCACCATGGTTGTAAAGAGTGACTGAGGGCCCGTTTACACGAGGACGCTGTCGGGTAAAAACGACTAAATATTTTATCGGAAGTGCCTTTCGTCTACACGGGGACGGCGTTTCCGAGGCTGAAAAACGGAAAAAATTGAAAACGCCTTCCAGAGTGGATAAGTTAAAAACAGCCCCCGTTGCATAATCGTCTAAACTACCCAATACGCGAAACTCTGCTCGGATCTGCTCACGTCGGGTACGCGTTTATGTCATATACTGTACATGCCAGCCCGGGAAGTAAGAAAGTAAGTAAAAAAGTAAGAGCATGTCTGATTACATCGATCCAACGGACCTTCAAGCTGCTCTGGCAGCTTTAATAAACGTCCAGGAGTCCTTCGAACATCTATACCGAATCTGCACATATACTGTTAATGAACAGAGGCGGGTATAGCATGCTCTTACTTTTTTACTTACTTTCTTACTTACCATAGCCAGAGTAGTCAAAGTTTTCGCGGCGCAGATCAGACAAGACAGAAGACGTTGCGCATGCGTGCAGACATAGCGGAGGTCTTTCACAGCACCACCTAGCCGCCTGGCATGCACATCCAATTGAATTTCACACATTTATGCGTCGCCGTATAGACGCAGATTTCCTCCTTGAAAACGGTCGTGTAGACGCGGAAAAAAGTGAGAACGAAAACGGACTTTTGCGTTTTTGTTTCAGACCGTCCCCGTGTAAAGTGGGCCTGAGTTACAATATCCTTCCTGGCAAAAAAGCTCAAACCAATCTGTCTATTTCCCTCTTGACCCTCTCTTATCAACAAGGCGTTTTGGTTTCCACCCGCAGAACTGTCGCTCGCTCACTCAGTGTTTTTCGCACCATTCTGTGTAAACTCTAGAGACTGTTGCGTGTGAAAACCTCAGGAGATCAGCAGCTTCTGAAATACTCAAACCAACACCCATACCACAGTGAAAGAAAAAAAGTCACACTTCACTGTGAGATCACAATTTTTTCGCCATTCTGATGTTCGAACGTTGTGAACATTTAACTGAAGCTCTTGATTTGTTTCTGTATGATTTGATGCGCTGTGCTGCTGTCGAGGGATCGGCTGATTAGGTAACTGCATAAAACAACAGCAGGTGGATGTATGGGTGTTCCTAATAGAGTGGCCGGTGAGTGTAAATCGTGCCGTGACTGACTGCTATTCGTTTGCTTTCGGCTCTCGTGACCACAGAATAAATGAACGTACTGACAAAACGGTACAAGCTCCTGCACTCCGTGCAAGATCTTTGACGCTCATTGAAGCTTCATATTTTCAGGAAAAACTTGTGGGTCATGGATCCAGCCACAGACGTATACTATCGATGGCTGACGGTAATAGCAGGGCCAGTGTTTTACAACCTGATGATGCTCATAACAAGGTCTGAAGTTGAACATGGCTCATTTTATAATTCATTGAGCTTAATTAAATGGTGGTGGTAAGGAGTTCTTACAATATTCTTATTTCTATAGATCATGTTTTAATGAGCTTCAGAACTCATACATGACTCTGTGGATGGTCCTGGACTTCTCATCAGATATTATCTACTACATAGACACATTTGTGAGATCTAGAACAGGTAAAGATAAAATAAACAAGAGCCGTTGGAAGGATTTTCAAAATGAAAAAGTTTGAGAATTAAATTAATTGTGATCCGTGATTTATAGGTTTCCTAGAGCAAGGACTTCTGGTGAAAGACACCAAGAAGTTGATGGTGAATTACAGAAAAAAGGCACAGTTTAAATACGACATCATCTCCATGCTCCCGACAGATATTTTCATGATCAAGGTGGGATACAACAACCCCGAACTACGCTTCAACCGCCTCTTCAAAATGGCGCGTCTCTTCGAGTTCTTCGATCGAACTGAGACCAGAACCAACTATCCCAACATCTTCCGTATCAGCAACCTCGTACTTTACATCCTCATCATCATCCACTGGAACGCCTGCATCTTTTTTGCCATTTCCAAAACCATTGGCTTCGGGACAGATACGTGGGTGTATCCGAACATCAGCCATCCAGAATACGGCCGCCTTGCGAGGAAATACATCTACTGCCTGTACTGGTCCACGCTTACGCTCACCACCATTGGAGAAACTCCTCCTCCTGTCAGGGATGTCGAGTACCTGTTTGTGGTCACCGACTTCCTCATCGGCGTACTGATCTTTGCTACGATCGTCGGTAACGTGGGCGCGATGATCTCCAACATGAACGCGTCACGCGCCGACTTTCAAGCCAAGATCGACTCCATAAAGCAGTACATGCAATTCCGAAAGGTCAGCAAAGATCTTGAGGCGAGAGTCATCAAGTGGTTCGATTACCTCTGGACGGAGAAGAAAACCTGCGATGAGAAGGAAGTGCTGAAGAACCTTCCAGACAAACTTAAAGCAGAGATCGCCATTAACGTCCATCTGGACACACTGAAGAAGGTGCGGATCTTCCAAGATTGTGAAGCCGGACTGCTTATTGAACTGGTCCTAAAACTTGAGCCTCAAGTCTTCAGCCCTGGAGATTACATCTGCAAGAAGGGCGACATCGGACGAGAGATGTACATCATCAAAGAAGGGAAGCTCGCCGTGGTGGCAGACGACGGCGTCACGCAGTTTGTTGTGCTCAGTGATGGCGCGTACTTCGGAGAAATCAGCATCCTCGGGATCAAAGGCAGCAAAGCTGGGAACAGGAGAACCGCTAACATCCGCAGTGTAGGCTACTCTGACCTCTTCGCCCTCTCCAAAGATGACCTCATGGAGGCGCTGACAGAGTACCCCGAAGCCAAGAAGGCGCTGGAGGAGAAGGGTAAGGCTATCCTGAGAAAGGATAACCTCCTGGACGAGGCAGCTGCCAGCGCCGGGGCTGACCCTAAAGATCTGGAAGAGAAGATATCACAACTGGAGACCAACCTTGACATAATGACCACCAAGTTCGCCAGACTGGTAGCAGAATACACGTCCTACCAGAGCAGGATCAAACAGAGGCTCACCAACATGGAGAACAAAGTGAAAACGCTGAGGGTGGAAGATCTCTCCGAGGTGGTTGCTGACAAAAAGGAGGAGAAGAAAACAAAATAGGCGACACATTTCTGGAACATGGGCAGTTTATTCAAAATTTTGGTTATATATATAACTTTGTATATAAGAAGTTGTTTTATTTATATGTACAGACTGTAGATATTTAAAAGGTAAACTACAGTATGTTCTCAAAATTGTACAGCACTATAGTGCATATTTGTCCATTAATTTGTCCAAAGTTTGAATGTTGTACGACTTTTCCTAAGAGATCTCGTCATAGTTTTGTTTAAAGTCGTACTCCAGTGTTTTTCAGCCTCCGCTGCATCTCTTTACCCAGTTACTCCAAATTCACGCCAGGTGAATACCCTTACCTCTGACTGTTACAGAGCACTAAGACTGGAGACTCCTTCCAGAAATGAAATCCAGCCGCACTGTGGTGTAAATATGATTCTTAACACGTAGCCTTGATATTATTAAATAATAATAATCGAATGTAATGGAACACCGTTGTGAAGAAATAAATTGAGATTTAAATTATTTTTGTTTTCTGTCTTCAGGAGAATGAGGTGAGGAAATGAGGCAGTGATGAAAGAGAAGGAAAGGTAAAGAAAGAAGACAGGAGAGAGAGAGAGAGAGAGAAAGGATATTTATGAGCATCAGGTTTGTTCTTGACTTTTGCACCAGATATTTTATTTTAGTCAAGGCTCAAAAGAGAAATGCTGCACTTATGAGGGTCTGATGGTGTACAGATACCGGCTTACTTCTTACTGTATGGATCCAGTGTTGGGATGTTCGAGAAAAGTCCGGAAGAACAAAATCAGGAATGTTTTCTTCATGTTCTAATCCGGTCATTCTGGATTTTAAACTTTCTGCACCTTCTCAGACATCAACGCACCGCTTTAACATTTTATGCGAGCGAGTCATTCTCTGGATATCACAAAAACCCGTCCCTTAATTTATTAGTCATATGACGTAGTTTGAAAAAATTCCAAGATGTCCTTATAACTCATCGATGAAATTCAATAATCTCTGATGATCCTTACTGACAGACAAAAACACCCGAAAGTAAACTGCTGTAGATCTATTACTTGAGGTGACGCTGGTGATTGATGATTATCCCAACTGACCCAGTTGAGGTTCCGTTCACTATGTATTAATCATAGACTGTAAATATAACGGACAAAGCCTCTGTGACGTCACTCACAGGATTTCTGAAGAGTGGGTTTGAAGCTCAAATAAGGAGGCTACAGGCATCACCATCTTGGCAGCACCCGACTCCACCCAACTCCCGGGTAGTCCATCAATGGAGAAAGGGGCGGGGATAGTGAAGCCTGGCCTCTCAAATAGTACGGCTGGAACATGCCTACTAACCTTGAAGCTAACAAGCTAGCTATTCAAGCTAGACAACAAACTACTGGCTAAACTAAAAGAAGCCGCTCCATAAGATAGATCATAACCTCAATGGCTGGTTTACAAAAAAAAAAAAATCAATCACTGGCTGTGTAACCGTCCGATATTTGATCAAGGAGTGTCGTCTTTTACTCGCTCAAGCTGTCAAATTATCAAACCGAGCCCCTGATAAACTTCATCAGCAGAGACTACATCAAAAATATTGAAAGGTAAGTCCAATTTAATAAAACAAATTAACTTACAGGTGTAATAATAGCATGTAAAAGCTCTTCAATGAAAATAGGTAAGGCTCCATAAATTTATTTTCTGAGGTAAGTTCTGATGTAATGCCAGATAGTGGCTAACAACACAAACCCAGCTCTTACACAAATCAGCCCCGCCCCTAATTACGCATAAACGTATGGCTCTGTATAATTTACTGTTGAATAATATTTAAAAAAATATATTCGCTTCTTGTACAGTTATGATGGACTAAACTAGCTACAGTGCCTTGCAAAAGTATTCATACCCCTTGAACTTTCACATTTTTCCACCTTACAACCACGAACTTAAAATCTCAATAAAATAAACTTGATAGACCAACACAGAGTAGCACATAATTGTGAAGTGAAACAAAAATGATAAATGGTCTTCAAAATTTTATAAACAAAAATCTGAAAAATGTGGTGTGCATTAGTATTCAGCCCCCTGTACTCTGATACCTCTAAATACAATCCAGTGCAATCAATTGCCTTCAGAAGTCATCTAATTAGTTAATAGAGTCCTACGGTGTGTAATTTACTCTCAGCATAAATACACTTGTTCTGTGAAGGCCTCAGTGGTTTGTTAGAGAACACTGAAGAACAAACAAACAGCATCATGAAGACCAAAGAACTCACCAGACAGGTCAGGGATAAAGTTGCAGGGTTAGGTTATAAAAAAATATCCCAAGCTCTGAACATCTCAAGAAGCACTGTTCAATCCATCATTCAAAAATGGAAAAAGTATGGCACAACTGCAAACCTACCAAGACATGGCCGTCCACCTAAACTGACCGAGCGAGCAAGGAGAGCACTGGTCAGAGAAGCAGCCAAGAGGCCCATGATCACTCTGGAAGAGCTGCAGAAATCCACAGCTCAGGTGGGAGAATCTGTGCACAGGACAACTGTAAGTCGTACACGCCACAAATCTGGCCTTTTTGGAAGAGTGGCAAGAAGAAAGCCATTGTTGAAAGACCGGCATAAGAAGCCATGTAGGGATCACAGCAAACATGTGGAAGAAGGTGCTTTGGTCAGATGAGACCAAAGTTGAACTTTTTGGCCTAAATGCAAAGCACTATGTGTGGCGGAAAACTAACACTGCTCATCACCCTGCACACACCATCCCCACTGTGAAACATGGTGGTGGCAGCATCATGCTGTGGGGATGCTTTTCTTCAGCAGGGACAGGGAAGCTGGTCAGAGTTGATGGGAAGATGGATGGCGCTAAATACAGGGCAATCCTGGAAGAAAACCTGTTGGAGGCTGCAAAAGACTTGAGACTGGGAAGGAGATTCACCTTCCAGCAAGACAATGACCCTAAACATACAGCCAGAGCTACAATGGAATGGTTTAGATCAAAGAATATTCATGTGTTAGAATGGCCCAGTCAAAGTCCAGACCTAAATCCCATTGAGCATCTGTGGCAAGACTTGAAAATTGCTGTTCACAGACGCTCTCTATCCGATCTGGCTGAGCTTGAGCTATTTTGCAAAGAAGAATGGGCAAAAATTTCAGTGTCTAGATGCGCAAAGCTGGTAGAGACATACCACAAAAGACTTGCAGCTGTAATTGCAGCAAAAGGTGGCTTTACAAAGTATTGACGCAGGGAGGCTGAATACTAATGCACATCACATTTTTCAGATTTTTATTTGTTTAAAATTTTGAAGACCATTTATCATTTTCACTTCACAATTATGTGCTACTCTGTGTTGGTCTATCACGTAAAATCTCAATAAAAACTAAGTTTGTGGTCGTAAGGTGGAAAAGTTCAAGGGGTATGAATACTTTTGCAAGGCACTATAGTTATGTACTAGCTACATGCATGTGCTAGAGGAACTAATCAAAGAAGGTGAGGCACTGAAGAATCATCTCACCATAGCAGAACACATGATTGGACCGAGGAATCATTCAGACCGTTTGGATTTGTCACTTTACTGTGTCATAACTAATTTGCATCGAATTGAGACGAGAAAACCACATTGTCGCAGAAAACGAACAATCGCCTGTCACGTTGTTGCTCGTCCCGTAGGTCGACACCCGAACACAATCGAGATGATGTCATCTTCACGTTCTTGCTGAAATAATGACAAGAGCCATGGTTTCATCATCCATTTCTCACACACGCACACAGACATTCAGTTTTTTTTTATTTATTTAAGAATAACTTGAAACAATCAATTAAATGCTTTCATTCTCAATATCAAGTTCTTTAATGTGAGCGCCGTCAGCAGTGGGACAAACCACAGACACCTTTTTCATAGTTTTTGGAGGAAGATGGAAGGGGGGAAAAAAACAGAAAAAAATGACAGCAAAGAAACCTTTTTAACTATTATTATTATTATTATTATTTCGGGGAGGTCCGGGGCTTCACTAAAGTGGATCTCCAGCTGTAACCTGATGGGTACATGTTTGGCACATCACGAAGGTGGAACATTTTGTGCCCAAACCTGTTAAATCATTGCATCATCATTATTGTATAGATAGAATGAAGCAACTTAAAAAAAAAAAAAAAAGGGGGTACGGGAGGTGGGATTATTTTGTTAGTTTAAAAATCTGAAAACGCAATCGTGAAATTAAAACGAAAACCTTTCTGCTTTCTCTGTCGTTACGTCGTGTGATCGCATCCATCATAATCACACTGAAGCAAGACCCCAGACTCTGCAGCTAAATACAGAACACTGGTCATAAGCAAGCAGCACAACCTCGCCAACACGCTCGTCCTCAATAAATACCTGCCGGGAACCGGAGCTCGCTCTGTACCTCTTTACAAAAAAATGAAAATAAAAGCATCGCTGGCGCACGGGACTGACCTGGGAAGACCTACGAACCGTGACGACACAAAAACACGGACAGACATTCTGAATATTAATTAAGTGCACTTTCACAGTTCAACCTTAAGTTACAATGATGACCGCTGATTATCGCGCCTCCTCCCCCTCCTCCTCCCTTTTGATCGGTTTCAGATTTGTTTAGGGTTCTACGTATGCAATGATGAGTCCTGAAGGTCTTTAACCATGAACAAGTGCGCTGGATAAATGAAAACAGGCTTCTTTTTTTTTTAATCCCTTAAAATAAATAGTGCTATAGCTCAGTGCATACAAAAAAAAAATAAAAACAAAGGGAAACTTAACACTTACATGAGAGGAACAGAGAGAGATAAAGAACCAAGAGTCCAGTGTGGTTTTATCTACTTTAGTTAGGCACAGGCACTCGGTCACCACAACTTTCCCGTTTTAGCCCATTTCACATCCTTACACTGAAAACTTGATATTGTTGGTGGTGGTGTCGTCGATTTCGCCTTTGACGAACAGGTGAAAAAAGTTTTTTTCCTTTCTTTTGCTGCTGCTCCTCCCCTTCCTCGTGCCTCAGAGCATGCCAAAGCCTTTGGCGTAAGTGATGGCTTTGAGGAGTCTCTCTCTAAGTTTCTCCTTGGTGGAGTATTCAGGCAGGAGCAGAACGTTAAAGCAGGTGTGCGACGTTGGTAACCTGAACACACAAACACAACATTGGAGAAATGCTTTCATCCAAGCATCACGTTTCCTCAACGACGCAGAGGTTTCTCAAAGCAGTAAAACAATCACTACATTAATAACAGCCTTTACTCACTGATCATCTTTAATCAATTTCTAATCTAATTGAAATTTATGGATCTGGTCAAATTCAGAACAGCACAAATAATGTACAAAGCGAGAAATAATCTATTGCCGAAAAATATACAAGGAATGTTTAGTGACAGAGAGGGGGGATATAATCTAAGGGGAGACCTAAATTTAAAAAAAAAAAAAACAAAGGCTCGAACAAATATGAAAAGCATGTGCGTATCGAACTGTGGGGTGACTTTATGGAACAGACTGGAGACAGAAATAAAACAAAGCGCAAATATAAATCTGTTTAAAAAAGGTACAAAAAATATTTTTAAACAAGTATATAGAAGAGGAAGTATGTTAACGGAGGATGATGAGGGATAAATAGAACAGGGTTGATTGTTATATTAGAACTAACTTAGTATATGGTATATATTTATTTATGGGGATAGTTTATATCTTCATATTTACAGGGATAGGTATGTAGTAGATATTTATTTTTGTAATTATAGGGGAGAGCGGGGTAAGATGAGCCAGGGGGTAAGATGAGCCACCCCGTTTCTAAGAAACAGTACACAAATGTGACCATGTAACCACATTCAAAGGGGGCCGTGACCATTTACTTACACTTGTGGAGAGGAGCACCACATGTCAAACTAGGTGAGGGAGATATTTATAAAAATGTGTTTTTGTGCTTTCTAAGTCAATTCCATGTTTGTCCACAGTGAAGATGATTTAGAGAAGACAAAAGTAGAATAATATTTAGACACATTAGGGTTAAGTTAGTGGCTTTCTAAGCTATGATATGAATGCTAATAAAAATAATTTTGATTAGCCTAATCCCCTTTATTAGCATTTTTCTACAAAATGGTGGCCACGGGGTAAGATGAGCCATTAGATGTGGGGCAAGTTGAGCCACTGGCTCAACTTACCCCATTGGTGGCTGAGCTTACCCAATATGGATGACACTTAAGTTTTCACATTTACTGGTCATATATGACACATATATATATGACATCAGATGAGGAAGACCAGTTGTTAGATGTGGGGGATTACGTTGTGGCAAAATTCACAGGGAAGAAGAAAGTGCATTTCTTCATTGGCCAGATAATCAAATTGGATGTCTTCGAAATAGAGGCAAGATTTCTCAAAAGAAGCCGGTCATGCCATGGCTCTGCAAGAAAGCCGACCTTTGTCTTCAAAGAGAAAGATGAGGCTGTCCTGTCAAGACAGGATATTGTGAAAAAATTGCCCCGCCCCTTTACTGTTGGGGGGACAGCACGGAGGGAGAGGCAAATGGTGTTCCCTTGCAATTTGAACGCTTGGAACATTGAATAATGATGAAATTATTATGGATGGAATGATTGCTGCATGTTTTAACCTACTGAAAGAAATAAGATTTTTTGGCACTGCTCTACTGTTTTAGTAATTTCTATAATATAGTACATCTCTCATTCCCTCTCTAACCATCCCTCTTTCTATCTATCTACGCATATCTCTCTCTCTATCCATCTATCTATCCCTCCCTATCCCATCTCGTTCTATCACCTCTCTCTTCATCTCCCCTTCTCTATGCAACGGCCCTATCCCCCACTTGATTGACTTGACTTGATTCACTGATTGCATTTCTAATAATAAAAGTTGTTTACTTTGTTAACCTAACATGTTTTGTGTTGGCTCAGTTTACCCCACACAGTGGCTCATCTTACCCCGTGCATGGGGTAAGTTGAGCCACTTGACATTTTTTTTTCAAGAGGTAATATCACTCTAACCATAAGAGCTTATCAATTATTTTTTGCTCAGATAGTAACAGTACACTTTGAAATTTGGTATGATGTGTAGACTGGAAGCAAAAATGGCTTTAACATGTTATGATGAAAAATGTAAAAAGTGGCTCATCTTACCCCGCTCTCCCCTATATTTATATAGATATTCATGAAGTGTATATATGGTATATATTTTTATAGGTGTATTAATGTAGTTTGGATTTCGGGGTAGTTAAAAAGGGGTGGGAAATAAAAAAAAAAAAAAAAAAAAAAGTATTGTACTTCTTCCCACTCCTTTTTCAAACAATGTGCGGTGTTTTGTAATGTCTTAGCTCTTCATGTTATTTTATTTATTCTTTTTTTTGGTCACTTTCACGTTTTCTTTCTTTTGTATGTACAAAGAGTTACATACATTTTTTTTTTTATACATGTTCGAAATAAATAAATTCATTCATTCAATCATCACTCCCAATACGTACGAGTTTTAGTATTTCACTATAATCATGTCATCTTTTCTAAGGTTTACACCAAAATCAATAGCGCAAACTGATGCTAACTATAGACCCTTTTCAGTCACGTGACCTTCGTAAACGCGACCGCCATTTTGGACATGTAGTGGACTTCGGCTCGAATCGGTTTGAATGCGAGGAAGGCGACAAACATAAAAGAAAAAGGAGCGAGATGCAGAAAACTGTATTTACTAGTTTACTGTAATTATGATCTGGCAGCTATTTACACCGGATCCAGTGTAAATAGCTGCCGGAGCCAACGTCCGGCCGGCCGCGAGCTAGCGCGCTCCGGAACCTCGACCGTTGGCTCCGGCACCTATTTACACTGGATCCGGTGTAAATAGCTGCCAGATCATAATTACAGTAAACTAGAATGGAATGTTAACAGCAATGTAATGCCTTTTCTGGCTAATTTTATTCGTCTTACCTCCAAACACAAGCGCTAGTATGCCGCTATCCATCTTCTCCGTCGGTCAGCATCTACCGGGATCCGATAAAATGATAACCCTTGCCTTGTTTGTTGATGGTTAGTACATCCAGGTGCACAACAATATAGTGGCATGATGGAAGTCTTGCTGAAAATAAACTCTTTGCTGCCGTTCCTCAATGTTGGCTGTGGTAAACTACTGGTAGCACATGTCCAAAATGGCGGCCGCGTTTGTCGTGACGTCACGTGAAAAGGGTCCATAGACTCGTTTAATGTTGGACAAGATGATCACACATTCATAGATTTAATTTCACATTAATGATGAAATCAAAACACTGACAACTTGTGCAAATCATTCTGTATGCACACATCGACTGGCTCGGAAATTAAAAAAAAAAAAAAAAAAAGTTTTCTGAGTGATGTGTACTCTGATAAATTGTGGAGCTCCTACACAAAACTAGAGACCTATGGAGGTCTGAATTCAGGATTTTATGTCGACGCCAGGATTCGAAACGACGTTGCAAAATCTTCCTTTCCTGGACAGCGCTCTAGACTGCTCGGCCACGGAGGATTACATCGCAAACTGAGGCTATGCAACGTGGCGCCACACCGTGACTGTGGAATCGCTACCCGGGGCTGGCGCGCCAATTACATTCTTAAACACAGACAAACAGACAGGTGCCTCTATCGGCTTCAGCTAAAGGCGGAGCCTAAACATCAAGGTCTGTTTAAAATAATTATTTTTAGTATCCATCAATGACATACATCAGTAGGAAGAAGAAACAATAAGATGTCCAGTAAACCAGATACACTGCAACCACGCTATAATGACAGTCGTTAAAAAATAAATAAAAATAATTAAATCGCTGTCGCATCTAAACGCTCCGAGCACTAACGCATGGACATGACACGGTGATGTTTTTTGAAGACTTCAACAGTCACTAAACTCACTGCAACTCATTGTTACAACGCATGTGCAGTGCCATTAAGACTAATTACAGTACCATACACCTGTTCCAGATTAGAGTGCAATCACAGCACGCTCTTATAAGGACTCCCTAAACACACAGACTTGGCCAAGTAAACGCACTGTACCAAGTGTCTCGCATTACCAAGCCTTTGTATCTGTGTATTGCCTTTCTGATTTTAACTTAGTTTTGTGTATTTGGACTCCGCCTTTCATTCGTGCCTTGCGTGACCATTTCCCATTTCATGACCCTGCCTTTCTTTATGTTTTTGACCCGTTTTTAAATAAAAACGGCCTTCTTGCAATTACATCCATCATTTGCCTGCTCACATGACACACCGAGCCATGAGCTCCTCTTCCCCAGAGACAAACGATAAGTGATCAAGCCCACAGTCGAGTTAACAATACGTATTAACACCATAAAACAAAAGGCTTAACGATACGATCCTCACTTAGGCGTCGATCACTAACAATTATCGAGAAAGGATTAATAAGAGGACAAAATGGCTGCTCATACCACTAAACACCTAGTTAAAGTGCACTGAGGGTGTTTTTATACCCCCTGCCCCGCCCAGCCCAGCAGCACGACATAAATGACATCATTGGAAATTTGTGACACATGAATGAACTGAATGGTGGAGATTTAGAAAACAGTGGGTGGACAGTGACAACGAACGATACACTGGTAACCGCCGTCATTTCCATAACAGACGAAGAAATCAGTCATCGCCTCCGTTTGCGCTCCTTTAACTCGGTGAACTGCGATAGTGACTCGGAAGGAGAAATTCATGATCAGGAGAACGTGTGTAAAATTTCACATATAACGTGAGCGTTCGGTGTGACAAGTGGCTCCATTTCAGTACTACGAACTTTTTGGCCGCCCCCCAAGGAATTCGGTATACACAGTGTGGTGGTGAGGTTGGGGGGGTGCAGCACTGTCCCTCACTCCCATCAGTAATCATCCCACTGGTCATCTCACTCCACCTCCAAATTAAAGCCGCTTCCTCGTGTTACGTTGCTGCTGGTGGTGTTGCAGAGTGAAGCTGTGCTAGATGCTCTCCTTACCTGTCCGAATCGGGCCCGTTTTTGGCGATGATCATCTTCAGTTTACCCAGGCCTCCCACCGGCGCTCTGTCCGTTCCCGTGGTGAACTGCAGAAACAACCTCTTCTGCTCCTGTCCGAACGAGTGCACCGTCTCCCAGAAGTCCCTGCGGTCAAACACAACCACATCATCTCGATGTAGAACAGAGAAACCTAGAACCAATAATCAGTTTAATAGTCAAGCTATCGTTTATTGAAGAAGGAATATCTTAGCAGGCATACAGTTTAACTCTGTTGCATTCTGACATCTTGTGATTTACCTACATTTCAAACGCCCGTATTCAGTGTCTGCAACTTAAAGGTGCAAGAGTCGCTTTTTGTTGATGTGTAAAACATGATAAAATATAAAAGGTTAAAGCTGTGGCTTCAGCACAGGTGCATCAAGTGACTGAGAAAACCTGCCAAGTCCTGTTAGTCATTTTATAGTAACTCTATAGGCCAGTGTACATCCTGGGTGGGGGGGGTGGAGCTTTGTGAACATGGGTGGGAACAGGGGAGGGCTCAAGATGATTTAAAAAAAAAAAAAAATTCAACATCAAAGCCACCTCCTTAACCGTTTCAGATTTAATCATACCTAATGCACCTTTCTTTAAGTTGAATAGATTTGTAAATAATTCCATTCAGAGTCGAGTTCCACAGCTGCTGTAAGTGGAGTTTAGATTATTAAAAATCACTAGCAGTAGTTCACAGCTCTGAGGTCGTCTGATTTTTGGAGTAGAACCATTAAAGACAGGGTTTTCATTTGCATCTAGACCACTGCCTTTAAATTCAAACACCTATAAACAATAAAAATAAATAAATAAATAAAAAAACCCAAGGACAGAAACGAATTGATGACAAATACATTCGAGCTGAAACATTTCTAAGAGAAGTCAAGGACACTGTCGGTTTATTCTATCTACATTCACTGGACGAGCAATTGTGCGCTCTGATTGGCTACTCTACTACTGGGATATTAGCTCATATACCGTAAGTAGAGAAAAACAAAATGGCGGCGTGCATCAAGTCAGATACGTCGGTTTATCATCAAGTATTTAAAAGAAACAGAAATAGCTGAAAGAATATATACCCCCCCACCAGCATCTCCTGTTCAACACTCCAGCCCAGTCGGTGGCGGTAATGCACCTTTAAGGTGGTTTGCCAACCACCAAATAACCCTCAACAACAACAAAATGGCGGAGCATGCTGCTGAAGCGACCGAAGATGAAATAAAAACTCTACTCAAAAAACAACCCCACCCCAAAAAAGGCAACAGAATATGGAATGAAAGTATTTGATGGTAAGAACGTATCTTTCAATAATTATTGCATTTTTCACAAATTGCTCCTGTCATTTCGCCGGTGTGTTTACATTCTAAGCGGAAATGATTTTGTCAGACGTTTTGTACAAAGTTTTTAATGAATGACTTTGCAAAAAAAAAAAAAAAATGCTCCGTTTCTCAAAATCCAGAGAATAAAACAGTTATTCCACTCAATCCCATCGTACATGGATTATAGACGACTCGGTGCTACGCGCCTCGTCGCCATCAGCTCATGTACGACTCGATTTCGTGGAATAACTTAATTATTAATGCAATGACGTTAATCACTGGTTTAATTTACAAAATGGCTTCAACACTCATTATACATAAGCGAACAGAATAGCACTTGATCCAGCATACCCTGTTGTGTGCACAAACTAAACCAACCCCTGCGATGCACATTACGATTTAATTCCCTCAAATGACTAACAGTGTATACACTATGTCAGTATTAAACCTCAACTCAACCTGAACATGGCCTACAGTGATACGATGCGTCTTTGACCTACTTAATAATGCGACATTCTTTGTTGTAACCGCCATCGTATTCCGTCGTCTCTTCAAGTGCTTGAAAGTCAAGATTCTGGAAGTGAACAACAGACACGGGTTTGTTATCCAAACATGGCGCAGTCGAGTCAGATCACATGACCTGTACGGCGCTCACTTACTCTGCTGCCGCATATTAGCAGCTCGATTTCCTCCGGCCGGAACAGATACTTCAGCGGAGATTCGTTAGTGACCATGTGGAAGCCTCTTCTGAAGGCTTTGAACTGTTTCTCCACACTTTTGTTCAGCATGTATTCTGCATAAAGTTCTACAAATTCCTGCACAGACACAGTTAACAAAAACTGGACTGCTGTCAATTTCAACCTGCATTTCTCTCCCTTTAAAATGTGAACAACGAACCTTCCGGTTATCGTTAGTGACTGGGATTTTGTCTCCGCCTTCCCTCAAGTCATACATGAGCGGGTTCCCGAATAAGTCCGTCTGCGAGATCTGGAAGGTGATCATCATGTCCTCCTCCACATTGCCTTCATACTCGAGCAGTTCCTTTAGACTCTGATGAAGAACCTGACCAAAGCAGAAGCACATTGAGATGCCTGGATTCATCCAGAGTATGCTGATGGTGCTAAATTCTTCTTTTTTTTTTTTTGAGCTGTCAGTATTCATATGAGCTCAGCTTGTGATGTCACAAAATGGACATACATAAACCAATCATGTCTGACATGTAAATTTTAAAAAAGGATAATGATCTAGTTCCTGGAAATTTGCAGCTAGTGAACAATAAAAGCCCGAAACTCAAAAACACCACTTGCGCAAGTTGACGAGACGGCAAGCTAGCTAGCCAAGATAACAGGAGTAAGTGGGGGCATTTTCTAATTAGCATATCCTGCATATTCATACAGCCTGGTGTTTTTAAGGGTAAATTTTTTAGCAATTTCTTGAAAATTACAAAAATATACATCTTTTTACTGCACCTTTTTAAAATTGGTTTAAAACCCTCAGGGTTTTTTCTAGAAAAATTTAGTATGAGGGCGCTCACCATGGCGAGGGGGGGGGGTGGGGGGGGATGGTGCCGGTTGTCCCCCCCCGCCGTGCAAAGCCTTTGAAAAATGCTCCAATGGGACATTCTGAGGCTATCTGAGAGGGAAATTGTAACAAATTGTCTGTCAACACTGAAAAAGAAAGAAGTAATCTTCTTCTGCCCCGGACAGTCTTTGGCTTTCTTCCGCTTCGTGCCGCGGGACGACATCTTTAAATGCCCAAGTGTCAACAAAAACAACTCGCGAACTACTTCTGTCAAAAGCTCCCGCGCCGGTGGGTGAAAGGTCATTCAGTCTCGAGAAATCTCGCTCTACAAGTCAGCTGACCTTGTATGTAACCCATGTCAAATCTCGCGAGAGCAGCCGCGACAAGTAAACAACTAAACAACATGGCGCCTCAGTCTGGAAAACGCCAATTCGGATTGTTTTTGCACCGTCTGGCGGTGTATCTACTATGATTGGAATATTTTTGGAGCAATTATAACGTATTTGATGATCAGACACATTGTCACGTAGTGTTGCTGGGATGTTTTCACGGAGTCGGTAAGGGGGCGCACGCCGAGAGTAAGAGGGCGCAGTGCCCCTGTTCCCCCGTTTAGACGAAAGCCTGACCCTGTACAATTTGTACAGCTATTCAACCTTATTTCGTTTTTATCCCACATTTATCGCTGCCGAATTCTGATTGGTCAGAAGGTGCTGATTTATTTTTTTAAGTAGCGCAGGCTTATATTAATGCACTCGTTCTAATGTCATTTCGAGAGTAACCGCTCATTCACAGGGACACGCATGATAGATACTCCACTTTTTTTGACGCGGTGACGTTTTCTTGAACTAAGGAGACGTATAACTTTAAACTGTTTGAGATGTAGCTAGTAAAAATGACGCCGGTCTGCTACGTTTAGCCACACAGGATCCTCGTTTCCTTTAAAAAAAAAAAAAAAAAAAGAAGTAAACAGAAGAGAAACGGCCGAGTCAGGGTTACCGGATGAGAATCAGCGAGGTCTCGGAAAGTTCCTTTCTTCCCCATGAGCTTCCTGTACACCACCATGGGGAAGTGCACATCCAGAATACAGTTATTGTAGATGGCTAGGCCCAGGACGATCCCGATCAACGTGAACTGGCCTTCGTTCTCAAATGACGAGGGGTTAAACCAGAAGAGCTTTGTGCTTTCATCGTAGGTGAACATGCCTGTAGAGAACACGGACAGAACATGCGTGAGATACGACCACTTTAACTAGCTGCAAAAATTAATAACTTTCAGAATTAAAAACAAATAAGTATTTAACACTGAACACAAGAAAAAAATAGTAACATTTTACAATTTTAGTAAACTTTTCTTCAACATCGCAGCAACTTCTTATCCATTCATAATTATAAAAAAATTAAGCACTTTAATTTTAAACAAATATATCAAGATGGTCTACACACACACACAATCATTTTTGGACCCCAAATAGAATAATAATAATAAATAATATTACAGCACCATGAACGAACCATCAAATTGTGTCGTGTCATGTTTCTCACCTCAATAAAATCACTGCATTGCCTTGTGACAGTGAGCCCAATAATGAGATTCACATCGCAGTTACGGTACATATTTATTCCTTTCTTTGCGCCAGAAACACCACCAGCACATTTATTATGGTGCGACTCTGCTGGGTGCCTGGGGGACAGCAGTGAACCAGCGCCTTCACTTTACACCACTACTGTAGAGTTACCATCCAATATCACACTCCATACGTCACACAGCTGTCTGCTTTCATCTCTCACATCCACACAGCACCATTAGGACTAATCCCCATGCACCTGTTCCTGATTAGAGCTCAATCACAGCGCAGACATTTATATAAGGACTCTGAGTAACACACAGACTTTGTGAAAGCCTTGTATTTTGTGTCTCAGTTCTGGTTTTGACCCTGTTTGTGTTTTTGGACTGTGAGTATTGGATCCCTCTGATATCCTGTCTGAGCCTCACTTCACCACTGCCTGGTTTTCCACTCAGCCTTTGTCTACATTTACGAACGTGTTTTCAATAAAACTCTTCCTGCACTGTACATCCGTCTATCACCCTTACACGACACAAACTGTCACCTGTCCAACAAGCGAGTGGACTAATAAAACTGTTTTAACTCGTTTTATATGAAACTGTCATGAATATTATCTGTAAAATGTATGAGTAAATAATCATATTTTTTAAACAGCAAATTAAAAATAAGTGCTGGATAAAAATCTATCCATCTTATGGAAATAACGATATAAATTTTGCTGTCTGGTGGTCGAGTGTTTATGAGATATGTTGGCTTGCACTTACGATCAGGTTCCCTGTGGTGGGACACTTTCACTGTTTGTATGGACACCATACAGTCTCAAAAGCCATCAAAAATCAGGTCGATGCATTTCTCTTAAGTATGGAGCTCCACTCATACCCCTTTTCCACCAAATCAGTTCCAGGGCTGGTCCGGGGCCAGTGCTGGTTCACAACTCGTTCAACTTGCGAGCCAGCTGAGAACCAGTTTGCTTTTCCATAGCTCACGGTGCTAAGAGAAGCCACGTCATTATGTCGCTGTATACGTCATTACGTCACTGTATACGTCATTACGTCGCTACGTTTGCATAAACCTCGGCGCGAATATCGAAGCAAAAACAACACGGAAGAAGCAGCAGCAACAATAATAATAATGGATGACTTAGCGTTTGTACAGCTGCTGCTTCTCGTCGCTTAAAAATGGCGATCTTTCGCGGTCTTGTTATTGTTGTTGGTCTTAACAACTCCGCCCCCCCGCTGACGCAAGCGGTTCTTTCCTCTGGCCCAGCAGAGAGTTGGTGCTAGCCTGGAACCGGTTTTTCTGGCCCCAGAGCCAGTTCTTTGTCAGTGGAAACAGAAAACCCGGTTCCAAACTAAGCACTGGCCCCGAACCAGCCCTGGAACTGCTTTGGTGGAAAAGGGGCATCTGCTATAATGTCTCAGAAAAGTGTACTGTGAGTGGGGTATCAATATCATCATATCGTCCAGCCCTTCAATTAACCACTTTCAATTCCTGAATGTTACCTCATGGTTAATTATGGGGGGATTTTTTTTTAACATAAGGCACAATATCAGTAAACAAGACTTTCTACATTCACCTGGTGAACTCTAAATTCACTTCTCCTGCAGAGATGATTACTGATGATTACGACAAAGCCACACCCCAAAACACACTCAAACTACCAACCAGTGTTCTCATTAAAAACCTTCAAAGTGAAAAGTTGCTGCTCCTAACTGGCAAATTTAGGAAACTCTTCATTTTTAAATTGTGTTTTAACTCTAATTTTAAGACTTGCAGTCGAAACAGTCGTGTCTTTTTGGTTTACTCACAAGCATTTTAACTTTTCTCTTTTTTAATGTCTTTATTCGAAATGTAAGATTTTTTTCCCCAGTCTAAGGGTATTTCATGTGCATTGTAGTGCGAATGTAGATTCTAAGAAGCAAACTCAGGAGAAACTTTTTTTAATGTGTTTTTATCTTAATTTTAGGACTCAGTTTTTCACTCCAAGAGTAATTCATACATATTTTAGCCCTTAAAATAGATTTTAACAAGTACATTTAGAAGGAATGTTTTCTTTTTTTATTTTAATGTTTTTTGCACCCATTTTAGGACTCTCAATTCATGTGTATTTTAGCACTAAAAGTAGCTCCTAACATATGCAGAAAATCTTAAATTATGCTTTTATCCTGAATTTTTAAATTCTTTTAACGCAAATATTTAGTTTAAAGTTAGACTGCCTTTCCGATTTTTCAAGTGTAGGTCATAAAAATAATTTTCCCGACACCCAATTATTTTTGTTTAGTGACCGAAAGCTACTGAATTCAAATCACAGACTTCCAATTTTATTATTATTTTTAAACAGAACAATTAATGAATTTATCTCCACGTGGCCCTAAATTCTCCGCTATTTTTTCCTGCTTCACCATGACCCGATTCAAGATACTACGTCATGCATCACGTGGTGGGCTTTCCCTGTTCACACAAGGCATTGTGGGATACAAATTTGAAACAGGAGAGAAAAATGGAGGATGTGAGTGTGCGAATGAAACATGAGAGAGTGACTACAGTAACGGAAAGAAAGCGAGAAGAAAAGATGTTATGTTCTATACGAAGGAAAGGAAACGCAGGACCAAACTAATAAATATGGGCACTCAGCGAGCACCTCGGTGTGATCAGCTGTTCATTTAGCGACAGAATGATGGAACTGTCAGTGCACGCTCAAAGGGAAACCTGTAGATGGCAGTAATGCAACACTGTGGATGCCAGCTGCTGTAAAACCCAAAAGAAGAAGGAGGTAAACCTGCGCATGCGCACACGGACTTCCTCTGTCTGCTCGACTGCGCGAAGCGAGCGATTTCATGCACATTATTTGCTTTAATCCCCTCAAATTAAATAACTTCCCAGCTACAGAATGGCCTGATATTTTGAGATATTACAGAAATAAACATATATCACAATGATCACATTTCAGAGCGAACTAAATTTCACCGATTTTATGAAATCGATAGGCCGTCTAGCTTTAACAATAATTTAACACTAAAATAAAAATAGATCTAATCTGCCAGATTTATTCTAATTTTAGAAATTAGACTAAGAGCATAAAAGTATTTTCGCACTACAAGTAGCTCCTAAGGCCAAGAAAAAATAATTGTTTGTTTCCGGTTACCCGACCGACCGTTTAAAAAAATGCTCCGACCCTAGACTTTTTTGTTAGATGTTTAAAAAAAAATGTATTTTCGCCGACCAACAATAAATTTTGAAAAAAATCTGCATTACGATTTGCATAATATTGTCGATCTGACAAGTGACTAATTCTAAAACGCATATATCGGACAAGAAACACTCATTGATTTCTCACGGCCTCAATCTGATGTCATGACCTCTTTCCGGGAAACTCCAGCTTGCGGGCACTGACATTTGAATGTAAACGGAAGCCGGAGTTTCAAAAAATGTTAGCTATCAAAACAAAAATACTAAAAGTACACGAGGACGCAAAAGTAGAGGCAACAAAGGTGACAAATAATGCATTCCAAGTGCTCATGGCGGGCGGCAGAGCTTTTGTTTCTGTGAAGAAGACGGGGTAAGTTTGCTCGTTGTGGGCCGCACTATGTGCCACTGTTTGTCCCACACCTAAAATTTATTTAAAAAAAAAAAAAAAAACCTACCTACCCGGTATTTTGTGTGATAAAAAAAAAATAAAAAGACCTACCTACCCACCCTATTTTTTTTCAAGATGTAATAGGAAATTATTTTTTCTTGGCCTAACTAACAAATTCTAGAACTTTAGATGTAGAAATTGTTTCTTTTTGTTTTTAAGTGTTCTTTACCATATTTTAAGACTTATCCTTTCCAGTTCAAAAGTAAACTCAACACTTTGAACACTAAAAGCAGCTCCAAACAGGAGAAACCCTTTTTATTGTGATTTATACCAATTTTAAAACTTTATTTTTTTAAATTCAAGAGTAATTCATAAAGGATTTTAGTGCTACAAGCAGCTCCTAAACCTACAACATCCTAAACAGCATTACTCTGTTAAAAAGGACGTATAAAAAGCGAGGAAACTGGTTACTTTGTAAACCGTGGCCTCTGATTCGCTGAATGTTGGTGCATCGACATCATGTGCGTTTCTGCTGTTAATTAAAAAAAAAAGGTCTTTGTTGACGAGTACCTATATCTGGATTGAAGATTTCCTCTACTACAAGCTGAAAGAACTCTTTGGAAACACCTCCTTCATCAACACCCTGTTCTCCTTCAAACTCCACATACAGCTGTTTCTTCAGATCGGCTGGGTTCTCCATGGCGATCATCTCCAGCTGGAATCACACACATGAACACGTCTCTCAAATATTCAGAAATACTCCACTCTCTCTCGGTGTTGTAAAATATAGCTAGCTTGCTGAGGACTCACCCTGACGAGCGCGTCGTCGATGATGTGATCTCTACGCACTTTGAGTCGCAGGTAAGGGTTGAGCTGCTGTCCCTGCACCAGGCTGTAGAGCGCCGTGATCCTGCGCTCGCTGTACATGCGGATGCGGTTGTCATAGTAGAGGCCCAAGTTCTTGGTGACAGCGTTCAGGATAAACGGGCAGGTCATGAAAGAGAACTTGCTCTCAGTCTCCACCTTGAAGAAGGTGTAGTCTTTGTCCATTTCCAGCACGTCGTTGAGAGGCTCGTTGATGAACTCGTCGAAAGGGACGAGGGGGCTGCGGCAGTCTGAGGCGCGTACGCCAAGCTCCGTTTCGAGTGGGTCCACGCGGGGACCTTTCTTGGCGCGACGCTCCTCACCCAACAGCTCCTGAAGCGTGAGCTCACTCGATTCTGCTATGGGTTCATCGTCTTCATCTTCACTGTGCCCGATGTCCAGGTCACCCCCCAGGATGCTGGCGTAGTAGACCACCTTGAGGCACTTGGTGGCTGCTACTACGCCGTCATCCTCATTCACAAGGTTGTCGCTGTTGAACTCGTTGCTGATAACGGTGTACGTGATGAGCTGCTGGAAGGTCTCTAGCAGGCGCCGGATGTGCTCCGCCCCGTGCTGCGCCCACAATCGTGCCAGCTTGGCTAGAGCAGGAAGGGGCAGCTTGCTCATGGCCTTGCAGAACTGCGGTAGTGCCATCTCCAGGTACTCAGGGCTGTGCAGGTTGCTGTTCTCCATCACGATGATAAACACGTTGAGGTAGTCGGGATCGGCGGCGTAGGCGTTATGGTAGGTAAGGTCGCACTCGACGTTGGGCGACAGGTACACCAGCGCGTTCAGGAAGGCCGCCTCCACCTTCTCATTGGACAGCAACCTGTCGTAAACTCTCCGCACCGCCTCAATGTCCACTGAAACCTCCACAGGCTTCCGGACGTTGTCTCCGGATGCTCCTTCACTCGAAGATGCCGCGTCCGGGTCCACTTCCATAGCAGCGGCAGCACATGCTGAGGCAGCCTCCTTCTCATCTTCGTCCTTGTCTTCATCTTTGGCCTGCAGCGATTTCAGCTCCTCCTTGGTGTGCTGCTTGGCTTTGCGGAAGCTCTGCACCAAGCTCTCTGCATTTGAGAACACCCTCCCAATAACACGGATCAGAGGCGAGTAGTCCTCCGTCTCACCGCATACAGCCAAAATGTCGTACACCTTCTCTTCCGTCAAGTAATTCAAATCTGAAATGTTTAAAAAAAAAAAAACATGACAAGCATGATAAAACTAAAACAAAACAAAACAAACAAAAAAAAAAGCAAAACCAAGATCCTAGACTTGCCTCTAAAGTCTTCCCTGGCGGGAGGCAGGTCCTTGTGGTTCATCTTTCCGTTGCTGCAAGCTGAAAAGTTGTGAGCTCCTTTGGCACTGTTCTCTGGGAAAGCCGAGCTGGCGCCTTTCTTGGAGGGATGGGGATCACACAGTTTGGCGTTATTCTTATACAGCTCCAGGGCCTTGATGGCCGCTGCATTGTTATCCATGCGCCGGAAACCTGGGGAGGAGCCACAAGCCTCATTCGTGCAGGCCTCATTTCCACAGCCCTCGGTTAACTGGTGGTAGTAGCGCTCGATTAGATGTTTTGCAGCCGCTCGCTTCCTGTAGCACACATTCAAACCGAACAGCCCTGGATTAGTATGGTTCGAAACTGAGAGCCTGTACAATGCAACCAGAACGTTCAGATTGGACATCATTCCAGGATGACGGAGACAATCGAGGACCAGAGAAGCTTAAGCACTGATTTCACGACCAAAGCTAGTTTTATAAAGAGGATGATTACTGTAACAGATGCTGTTTATGTGCCAACACGCATGCAGCATGGCTTTGGTGGGAAATCTTTCATGCTAGCTGCATGCGTTATTTATACCTGATGCCATGAAAGACAGGAAATGATGCCTTTTGGCTTCGTAGTATTTGACTGACAGATAAAACACCATTCGACATGCCACGCATATCCAATTTTGGCAATAAAACAGTAGAAATAAAGTGAAAATATAGAAGCAGATACTTACATTAGACTTGCTTAAAATTTCCAAAGCTGGACTCCTCCTCTGAACTCTAGAGAGAACAAAACGTGGTCAGGAAACAATCCTGTTGACGATGAGAGGTTGAGTTAGCTCTGCGCCAAACTGCACAACTTTTCATTCTGAAGTTGCATTTGGAGGATGAACTGTAGAATCGTAAGTACTTCGGTACAAATACAACTGGCTCACGTTTTGCATCACTGATCAGCTCAGACGATCACCGATCACACATTTACGCCAATAACTGACGATTCCGATCTACAAGCAATCGCTCCTCTGATTCCTATGAATGGCAACAACAGATAAAAAGACGGTAGGTATTCATCTCACGGTTAAATTAGACACAAAATAAATTCATCAGTGAAGCATTCAATAATATTTAACAAGCCTGAAAAGCATTCCTAACACATTTACAACCCAGTGTGCAAAAATTAGCACCCCCACCATTCCTTTGCCCTGCTTTCTGGATGGAAAGGTTCAACTATTTTACAATTTCTCCATTTTTCTTGTTTGCAAGGACCAATCACTGATCAGCAAAATACTACGCCTGCGGTTTTCTGCAGTTCTCCATCAGCCGATCCCTTGACAGCAGTACAATGCATTAAATCACGCAGATACAAATCAAGAGCTTCAGTTAATGTTCACAATGTTCAAACATCAGAACGGGAAAAATTGTGATCTCAAAGTGTGACTTTCTTTCACTGTGGTATGGGTGTTGGTTTGAGTCAGATGGACTGGTTTGAGTATTTCAGAAGCTGCTGATCTCCTGGGGTTTTCACACACAGCAGTCTCTAGAGTTTACACAGAATGGTGCGGAAAACAAAAAACATCGAGTGAGTGAGTGATAGTTCTGTGGGTGGAAACAAACACCTTGTTGATAAGAGAGGGTCAGAGGGAAATGGACAGATTGGTTCGAGCTTCTTTGCCAGGAAGGATATAGTAACTCATATAATCACACTTTACAACCATGGTGAGCAAAAAAGCATCTCAATGTGCAACAGAAAACCACATTGGGTTCCTGTAGCCAAGAATAGGAATCTTAGAATCAAGAACAAGTTCCTATTAAAGTGGCTGGTGAGTGTATCACATTAACTGAGCAGCAGAAGCTGAGCAATGCTGGGATTTGATCTGACGACCTTCCAATGGAGCACTTGCATGTGACGTCACAGCCGATCCAGATTGTGACAGACACCATCGTGTCGGTCAAACGCCATATTCCGCCTTCTACTTCTACTTCTGGTTCTACTTCTGCTTTTACTTCTACCTTTTCTTCTGGAAAACCCTACTATATACAATTCTACTCCAACGGCTGCGGCTACAAGCTCTCCCTACCTGTGCACGTTTTTTGTGTGTATTTTTGCGTGTTGTTCGTCTGTACCGGACTTCAATATCCACTACAACCGTATGGACTTACTGGACATTGGTTTCCAGCAGAAAATGACGGTTTGTAGCAATTTCCATCGCATGCACAACATTCCGGACGAGAAAAAAAAAAAAACATTCCGGACGAGACAACGAGACCAGTGGGGTCTCCGTGGATTGTTATTGGAAGCAAAGCGAAGGAGGCGGCGCCGGGAGCGGAAGCAAAAGCGAGGCTACAGGCAGAGCCGGCCTGTTGACTAAGTTCAGAAAACAGCTACTCAAACCTCCACTGCCAAGCCTCTACCTCTCCAACGCCAGATCCATGTAAACAAGACGGACGATTTGGAATTTCCTTATTCTATTATCGGCTGGTCAGTGCTATACTCAATACTTAAGTGACTTACCCGTTCAATGAGGATTATTTTCTTGTTTACAAGATGCCACATATGAGTCGCTGACAAATCCTGAATTTCTGTAAAGAAAACTGTCCAGAGATCTATAAGCACGCAGTGCTTCACCACTGAACAGCGAGGGAAAGTTAATGAGGTAATCATACACGTCCGGGTATTCCGCTGGCAGTTCAAAATCCGGTCGTGAAAACTCCGTCCGGTAAGCCATAAGGGTCACAAATCTGTAGATCGTTTATTTTAGACATGTATCTAGTTATCTGTTCATTAGAAAAATGAGCCATGTAGTCCGTCAGTTGAAATTGATCCATTCTGTACACGAGTGCAGCAGTATTCAGCAGTGTTTTTGACCGACAAGATGGGGGTTGTGTACTTTCCGGTCACGTGACTGCAAGATCTCTATGGACCCTTTTCACGTGACGTCACGACAAACGCGGCCGCCATTTTGGACGTGTACTACCAGTAGTTTACCACAGCCAGCATTGAGGAACGGCAGCAAAGAAAGTGTTTATTTTCAGCAAGACTTCCATCATGCCACTATATTGTTGTGCACCTGGATGTAGTAACATCAACAAACAAGGCAAGGGTTATCATTTTATCGGATCCCGACGGAGAAGATGGATAGCGGCCATTAACAGATTGGCAGCCCTCGGCATACCAGCGCTTGTGTAGTGACCACTTTGTTGGAGGTAAGACGAATAAAATTAGCCAGAAAAGGCATTACATTGCTGTTAACATTCTGTGGCGGCGAGTGTGTAACCAAATAGGCTAAAATAACCCATTGTAACCTCTTTGTTCTTCTGTAGTAGCTATTAGCTAACGACATTAGCTAGCGTTGTGTTCCTTTGCTGTTGGTAGACTGTAGGACAGATCAGAGGCAGTGTTCTACAAACAGCGCTTAATTTGAGGGGGAGCAAGCCGGAGCGCGCTCCGGAACCTCGCGCGTTGGCTCCGGCAGCTATTTACACTGGATCCAGTGATCCGACACCTCTCTTGACTGTGTAACAAAAAAAAAAAGATTGTCTTTAGGCTTGCCATCCTTCCACTTGCGAGTGGTAAGTGATCTGCGCTGGGATCACACACACAGCGGCTCAGTCCCGAATCGTGGCTCGTGCACTTCACTCGCGCGCTGTGTGAGCTGCGCAGGGCCAGAGTGCGCACCCTCCAGAGGGCACTCGCTGTTCAGGGCGGAGTGATTTGGAGCGCAGGATGCCTGCGGAGCCGAGCGTATCCGTGTATTGGTGTTGCTGTGTGCAGACGAATCATGTATTGGTGTTGCTGTGTGCACACTAATCGCTTTTAAAAACGTTAATCTGATGATCCGCTGATACGGTCTAATGTAAACATGGGCTAAGTGTTCAAAACAAGAGGAACATGTATTTGTCTCTTAAATCCAGGCCGTTCCCTGTAATCTCTAACAGCGGTTGGAGAAAGTAATGGCAAATAGTGAGTGCACAAACCATAGAAGGTAAACTGTACACAGCGCCAGGGCAGTGTGATGGTATGTCTACTTTTAGATTGTGTTAGCTTATCAATGAACACACTCGTCACTCGACGAGTTTCACGTCTTTACGACGGATACTTAAATGTGTGTTAGGTATTATTGTTGCAGTCTAAGCAGTCATTGTAGCAGCTAGATGAGCGAGAACCGAAAGGGTCTGTGCCATAAACCGTTATTTCTGTACGACGTTGCTAATGTGTCGTTACTGTTGTTATTTCTCCCTCTGCTCGCCCTGTAAATGCCCTACGTCGCTGGATAGCGAAGGTGTTTTCTGCATCTCGCTCCTTTTTCTTGTATGTTCTCCGTTTGTCGCCTTCCTCGCATTCAAACCAATTCAAGCCGAAGTCTGCTACATGTCCAAAATGGTGGTCGCGTTTACGAAGGTCACGTGACTGAAAAGGGTCTATAGGGAGGGAAAGTGAAACACAGCGATCCTAGTAGTAGCGTTCCTAAGCCGAGAGCCATACTATTGAAAATCCCATAGACCCAATTTAAAAAAAAAAAAAAATCCCACGAAGTTATGACGTGGAACTTGTACACCCCCAAAAAATATGCTGGGATTATCTGCTGTCTTTTAAAAGATCGAAATTGCGCCTAACCTGTCAGAAACGTACTACAACCAAACTGTCTAGTCAGAGTCGCTCATGTTACGTCAGCAGTAGGCTTAGCTATCCCACGACCAGGAAGATCTGTGTATAGAGACAAATGGTTGCAAATTTTTTACTTTCCCAAAGGATCCCGAACAACGTCGGATTTGGATTGAAAGAATCAGGTGAGTTGCATGTACACTACTGTTCAAAAGTTTGGGGTCACTTTGAAATGTCCTTATTTTTGAAAGAAAAGCACTGTTCTTTTCAATGAAGATCACTTTAAACTAATCAGAAATACACTCTATACATTGCTAATGTGGTAAATTACTATTCTAGCTAAATACCCTGTCCACACTAGGGATTTTGTACCGATAGGAAACTACTTTCGTACTGTAACACCTGTCCACACTAGCAACTATACCGGTACTGTAGCGGTATAACTGCATCAGTACGAAACCCACAAATGTATGGGTTTTGTACCGGTACAGTATCGGTACTGTAGCGCTTCGCTGTAGTGTGGACAGATGAAGCGGCTCTGTATCGATACAAACATAATGCACAAAGTCACACACCTCAATCGATGTCTTCGCTGAATAAAATAGTGAAGAACGGAGATTCGTTTGTTTCTTTCTCAACTGCCTCGCGCGTTTTATACGATTCGACTGAATAAATGACCACCAGAAATACAGACTGTACACTGACAACAAAAAGCACACACGTTGTTTCATCTGCCATATATTCTCGGAAGGAAGTTACTTGGTAACCACGGAAACATTTCGCGCCCGCGCATTTCAACTACCGTGAAAGAAAACCGCAAACATTTCTCGGTAGTGTGGACAGATGCGCTAAACTGTACCGGTATACTTTGTATCGATACAGTTATACCACTTTCGTACCGGTACAAGTGTGAACACAGCATTAAAGGATATGGGACATGAAACATAAATGCACGCTATATCAGTTTCTTTTCATTAAAAATATGAATTAATTGCATCAACAAATACAAAATCATCTATTAAATTCATCAAAATCGTTATATTCATGATGATTATATGGCATTTCTGCTCGACTTCCGATATGCATTTTTTGCAACCGGAAGAGCCGCCGTCACGTGATCATACGTAACAAAAACTTTCGGGCACAGCACAAGCGGGTAGATGAATGGAGAAGTGGATGACAAGAAAATTGTTTTTATAGTCTTTAAAGTACATTGGACATCATACATTGGACATCATGGTGTATTGTGCTGCTTATGGTTGCAATAATTCCAATGGGAAATGCCCTGGAGTAAGTTTTTTTGCATTCCCCAAGGACCCGAAGCTGAGGAAAGTGTGGGCTCACCTGCGCATGCGCAGTAGGCTTCGCGCATGCGCAGTAGGCTTCGCGCATGCGCAGTAGGCTTCGCGCATGCGCAGTAGGCTTCGCGCATGCGCAGTAGGCTTCGCGCATGCGCAGTAGGCTTGGTAGGACAAATCCAAGAGGTAGGATAACTTTACAGAACACCTGTTGAAAAAACTTTGCCCCTACTGTTTCCCATAAACTGTGTTCGGACCATTTCACTGAGGATTCTTTCAACATTAATACTCAGGTACTGAGCGATATTAATTCATGAAACATGAAGTATAAGGATGAGAAAAAAAAAAAAAAGTTTAAATTGGGAAGCTGCGCACATTTGCGCCAGGCTGCACAAATGTGTGCAGCTTCCCGATTTAAACTGTTTTTTTCTCATCCTTATACTTCATGTTTCATGAATTAATATCGCTATTTTTTTTTTTTTTTTAAATCGGATCTGCGCGATTCAGCCGTGAAAAAGGCGGCATCCGCCGAAAGCCGCGCTGTTTGCATCCCTCCACAGAGGCCAGGGGACAGGGCAGGAATATTTTTGTTGATATGAGTGATCCGGTGCGATTTCGCGACCCCCCTGTTGAAGACCTCTGCGCTAAGCGACTGAAAGCCGAGGTAAGGATTAGTATTATAATTTTGGGTGTATCAATTATTGATTATCATAATTCTGACTCATTTCGCCATTTTGAATGTTTTCATCTCGGACTCTGGAAGCATTGTATCTCAATCAATCTCGAAAAATATCAGCAAAAAAAAAAAAAAAACTAGCTTGCAACGGACTTTAGCTAGATCTATGATGAATTTTCAATGTATGATACAAAAATAATACTTCTTTCAACAGATCATTAGCCTTTGAGCAGAATTGTTTTTAACTTACCAGGAAGTGTTATTGAGCCGACCGCTTTCAGCCCATGTTTACATTAGACCGTATCAGTGGATCATCAGATTAACGTTTTTAAAACGATTAGTGTGCACACAGCAACGCCAATACACGGATACGCTCGGCTCCGCAGGCATCCTGCGCTTCAAATCACTCCGCCCTGAACAGCGAGTGCCCTCTGGAGGGTGCGCACTCCGGCCCTGCGCAGCTCACAGAGCGCACGAGTGAAGTGCACAAGCTGTGATTCGGGACTGAGCCGCTGTGTGTGTGATCCCAGCGCATATCACTTACCACTTGCAAGTGGAAGGATGGCAAGCCTAAAGACAATCATAACTACACAATGGGCAGTATTTGCATCAGTATTTGCAGTATTTTCATACTTTTATACTCTTTAATGAAAGGTGATACAAGGCAGAAGTCCGCGCCGTTTTTCAGCAGTCGCGTCACATGACCAACGCCAGCGAATCAGGAAGGTGGATGTCACAGTGACGTTGTCCAATGACGACGCCAGCTAGAGCTCAGCACAGCGTATCCCAATGTTTACACAGCACCGGAGCTGACACGATCTGGATTGAATACGTGGACCCTGGCGGATTCCCGTTTCCCGCCGTTTCCAGGCGGTTTAATGTAAACGGACAGTGCATCCGCGAAGAAAACAAGACAGATACGGTCTAATGTAAACTTGGCCTCAGTTTCATGAGGGCTGAATGAACTCTCACTCTCAGAATCATCTGACCCGTCAGAGTAAAGACAAGATCCATGTTCATGTGAATTCCCAGCTATCGGTTCGAATTGATAGGGTCTAACTTCACATCTCTGTGAAACATCAGGAATGTCACTGTCGATGGTGTCCATTTCGGTAACCTGTTTACATTAGATTCCCAAGCGCTGGCTCCTTGGAAAGTTTTTGTTGCGTCACGGGTCACGTGACCACCTAGCTCATTAACGAATCCTTGTTTTACGCTGATGTATAAAAAAACTTGAATAATGTGATGATTTTCACATTTTTGACGCCCTGCAGTGATTTAGATGGCATTTCTTATGTCCTTTATACATAATTATACCCAGGTAAAAATCCATGTCCCATATCCTTTAATGTGTGGTTTTTGGTGCAATATCTCCATAGGTGTATAGAGGCCCATTTCCAGCAACTCTCACTCCAGTGTTCTAATGGTACAATGTGTTTGCTCATTGCCTCAGAAGGCTAATGGATGATTAGAAAACCCTTGTACAATCATGTTAGCACAGCTGAAAACAGTTGAGCTCTTTAGAGAAGCTATAAAACTGACCTTCCTTTGAGCAGATTGAGTTTCTGGAGCATCACATTTGTGGGGTCGATTAAATGCTCAAAATGGCCAGAAAAATGTCTCGACTATATTTTCTATTCTTTTTACAACTTATGGTGGTAAATAAAAGTGTGACCCCAAACTTTTGAACGGTGACCCCAAACTTTTGAACGGTAGTGTACACAGATTTGGAAAGGCGCTAGACTTGGTGACGTCAGGTATGCGACGTCGGGTCCGTGTAGTCTTTGATTAGCTTATTAAAAAACATTCAAAACGATTCAAATCGGTGGAAAAAATAAAGTATGATCACCAGGATCGATACAGCTGCCCGACATGCACAACATATGGAAGCCATTGCCTTAACTTTGAAGTGTAACCCGAAATGTAATTTTTTTGAAAAGATATTCCCATTCATTTTGCCATAGAGGTTTGAACGCATCCAGTAAGGGGCGATGAGATTACTTTCCCTCCCTATGCCTTAACCACGGACTTCTGATGGACGGAAACATCTCACTGTGTCAAATCCACCAAACAAGAGTACAGTACGATATGCGTGAATTCAATTCTTCGTTTCCGATTCAATCCAGGCTCAAGAAATCACCATGGTGATTGAAGTTTACATTCAGTAGTGGAGAATGTAGGATTGAAAACATTTTCGGGCGACAGAGAACTACGTGACTGACAGTAGAACTACGTAGCCAATAATGGAATTGGGGGGGGGGGGGGGGTAGTGTTAATTTGTGTTAGCAGCGCTGGCACAGATTGTTCCTCTCACTCAGGATCTTTCTACTTGATAATCATCATCATCATCCTAATGTTACTTAGAATGCTATTTCTCCCTTAATTTTCAACCAATCTTCACCAAACTTCACATGAAGAATACCTCTAGGCTGAAGTACGTTGCTCTGACTTTTGGTGCTGATCTGGATCACTGATCCGGAATGATCCATGAAAAACGAGATTTTTTTTTCCAGTCACTTATAACTGTCAATTTTCATGATTTTTTCAATCAATCAGTTTGTTTCATTTTGTTCAGGGCGGCAGGGCACAACTTTTCCTCACTAAGCGTCAATCTCTCTTACTGTTCCGGATCTATAGGGTACGGTGACCAGACGTCCCGGTTTTGGAACAGCTAGCACAAATTACTGCGACTTTAGTCACAGTCTCTATTTCATTTATATTCTGCTATATGTTCCTCAGAGTCTGAACAGTTCATGCAAACGCTGCATCATTTTAACTTTTATAACACTGAATCAACTAAAAAAAAGACAACTGAGACACACCGTTCTGATTGGTCAGAAGATGCTGATTAATTCTCTTTAACAGCAGCTCTGACAGCAGTGCAGGTTTATATTAATGCGCTCATTTTAATTTTAGTTTCTACAGTAACAGGGACTTGCGTTTTATAAACATACTGTTTAAATGGTGATGTTTCCTTTTTCTGTAACTAAGTAGATTTTATTTAACACTTCAAGGTCATAGGCAATGGTTGGAGGTGAAATGTAGAATATCAACTTTATTGTCTAGAACAGGGATGGACAATTATTTTTTCCATGGGGCCACATGAGAAACAGAAAATTTTGTGGAGGGCCGGACCAAAAGGCTGAACTAAATTCTGCATAATATTAATTGTATTTCTTTATCTAAAGCAGTAAATAACATTGTTTTTACAAGCTGCTAAGACTGGTAAGAGTATGGAAAAAACGAGGCTGCCTTACAAAAAAAGTCATTTATTCAATCAAATTTCCCAAAACAATGGTTAACAAAATGTGAACGTTTGTACCATTTTTTTTCAGTCACATTCACCCCAAAACACAATAAAGACATCACAATATTGTCTTTCTACTCCAAATATCAAGCACCAAGTCCACCAAGCACTCTTTCACAAATTCCCCCTCCGAGAATGGCTTACTGTTTTTAGCGAGTTTGTGGAAAAGCACAAAGCTGGTCTTGGTTGCTGCATCCCTGGATGTGTGACGCTTGGTAAAAAAGCCTTGCTGCTTTTCTAGCTTAGCCAGCAAAGCTTACGATGTCCGTGCTATTTCAGCATCAGTCAAGTTTCGGTATTTCTCAGCGTGCTTCGTCTGGTAATGCCGACTCAAATTGTAGTCTTTGAACACGGCGATCTGCTCTCCGCAAACTAAACACACGGCTTCATCTCTGACTTCAGTAAATAAATACTTAGCAGTCCATGTTTTGTTGAAAGCCCTGCATTCAGCATCTACCTTTCTTCTTTTTGCGGACATTTTGGGGGCTAAAGTCTTTTTGTGACCTGCTCGTGTAGGTATCAGATCTACAGATCGGCTCGGGCTCCGGCGCCTGCTGGTGACGTCACACGATGTGATTGGCTGGACCGTTTGAAGGATGACGTACAAGTTTGTGGTTGGTCTGGACAAATTACGGAAGTAGTTATCGCGGGATTAGGTTTCGTGGGATTTCATGTCATGTTCATGTCGCGCACATTGCATTTTTGTTGAACACAACTTCAAAATAAAAGCAATGCACATTCAGTCCATGCATGAGGTAAAATCAGAAAATACGTTTATTTTGTAATTTCTAATTAACCTTACGCGGGCCGGTCAGAATGAACCAAAGGGCCGGATGCGGGCCGTAAAATGCCCAGGTCTGGTCTAGAAGAACGACCCAAAAAGCGAATTCAATCTTCCTGGTGTCTAATTTGCACCCTAAAATTGAATAAAAAGGTTAAAATACACTGTTTTGCCCAATTTCCGAAGGTTTGTTTACATTGTTTACGCACTTTCACCGCCAGGGGACCGTCGTCGTGACGTCATTCAAGCCAAACAGACTGGGAGCAGCTCTGTGTTTACTTGCGAACCGAGCACACGTGTACGGACTTTGGTCGTGAGAGGTTGTGTAAAATGTCTGAAAGCGATAGTGATTTTGAAGTAGGAACTCTCCAAATTGAATATCGAGAGATGAAACCGTATATGTATGAACCTCTGGCCGTTGCGAAGCAATCGGTGAATGTGGCTCACTGGTTTGACCGTGCGGCCTCGGAATCAGACAGCGACTCGGCCGACTCTGATCGCGGTGACCCCGGACCTCAACAAGACTCGCGCCCAAACAATTTATCCTGGTAGTTATGATAAATTCCTACTTTCGTTGTAATACTAAATAAGAGCCCTTTTGAAGAATAATTAAACCGCCCTCCCTAGTGGATATAGGGAACGATTACTGGACAGTGCGCCGGTAGGCCACATTAGCCTGCCATCCGTGGCATTATACTATTTATAGCCGACTCTAAGCGAGGAAATATCCCTTTGTCTCATTTCCACAATGATTGTACAGGATCCCTCAGGATTCTTGACTCCTCAATTGCAAGCAAAAGTAAAAATGTTTACCTCCAAACTTCTCCTTTTTGCTTGAGCGTTGCTGCTCCTTTTCTTCTCTGACTGCTTGATTTTGTTTCACGCGCACAATCCACTCTCTCCGCCTCGTCTCCTCTTTTGGAAAAAGCCAACCCTCTTCTCCTTTTTCGGAAAAAGCCAACCCACTCACTTTGCCTCTGTTCCTTTTTCGGAAAAAGCCAATCCTCTCGCTCCGCCTCTTCTCCTCTTCCGGAAAAAGCCAATCCTCTTGCTCCGCCTCTTCTCCTCTCTCAGAAAAAGGTAAAAGCTTCTTCCTGAACCGGTCCCGTTGTTACAGTTCACTGCACAGCAATAAGGCATGGGGGTTTTTCTTTGGAAATTCCCGAACGCACGTCTGCACTCAAGCCAAATGGCAATGTAAGTAAACAGAAGTGGACTCAACTCAAGCGGTTGGTTTGTCTTGAATGACGTCACGCGCCGAGTGGTCACAAAAATTGCCGAACAGAAATTCGCCGCGATCCGCACTAACTTGTTTTAATTATTACTTATTAACAATACTTATTGGGACCAGAAGAAAATTACAGAGGGTTTTTTAACATATAAAGTTTCAAATGTGCATAAAATTAAAACCGTTGCCTATGAGCTTTAAGGAACAAGCAGCTAGTGACAGTAAAAAAAAAAAAAAAAAACTGTAACCAAGCTCTCTGACACCTTCAGGACAGACGAGTTGGCAATTTTTGTGTTTTCTTGGTAACATGATACACTGCATTTTTGTTTTGTCATCTTATCAATATCATTACTAGCGAGAGAGAAAAACGAGAGGCTGGTGAGGGAACGACTGTTAGCTGCCGGCACGTAAGTGAGAACAGGAACTAGTTTCGCAGAGCAATACATGTAGCTACAAACGGATTTTTTAAAAAAAGTATGCCATGTAGTACTTTAATCAGTAAAAAAAAAAAATCTAACGGCAGGTGAAATTGACGTGGTGTGATCGTACGTTCAGACCAAATATGGCAAAAGTGTCAAAATTCACTCTGGTTGTCTTGTCAAAGTTCATAGATGAAATATGTAGATACAAGATCGCTTGGAACGGAATGCTTCATCTCGCAAACTTTACTTAAAAAGAGCCGTGAGGTAAGCAGACGTGTCAACTGGTGGTCGTATCTTTGTTCCAACCGATTAGTGAAATGTTTCAAATGCGAAAGGAAAAAAAAAATGAAGGAAAATAAATGAATTAAAAGTTAGGTGTCGTGTAACTTTGGTCTTGATCCTAAGCGCCACGTCAAATTTCAGCATGCAGTTTGTACTATAGGACACATTTACTCACTCACTCACCTTGCTCTTAATGTTACTTTGCATTTAGCCGACGTTAAAGCATCCGTGGTCGTGGTTGAAGTTTAGTGGCTCATGAATGTAACTGATCAAATAATCAAATGTAATTGTGCGTGTGTGCAGAAACCACACACACCATCACTAGAGAGACACCAACTCCTGGAACCAACTCCTTGCGCGTGTGAACATACTTGGCTAATCAACAGGATTCTGATTCTGATTCTGATGTTGGTGTTTTGAGCCAATGAAATGTATGCATTCCTCATTAAACAAACAAAACAAAAACAAGATCAACTGTGAGCTACTGCTCACTTACGCATCCCCCCCGCTCTCGCTTATATCAGAACGCAAGCAATCGAAGGAATAGGACACTTATTATGAATGTTGACTTAAAAAAAAAAAATCAGTCCCGTGGGTCCATGTAGCCGCTGCTTATAAATAAAAGTTTTCTGATCTCATGTTCATACAGTAAATACAGCATATATATTTAGTCTATGAGCCAGGAGCCATAAAAATGAAGCACAATCCAAAAATGAACAATTTAAATAAGTAAATAACAGAAGTAAAATATACCAAGTGTCTGTGCTTTATATTATTCTACTCTTGCAGTTTTTGAAACTGAAACCTCCGAACCGAGGCTGACATACACACGCTGTCACCATGACCCAAACTCTTATTTCCCGGAAATGGCCCGGTGCTAGAGCTCAGAGGAACGCACTTTCCCTGTGTAATAAGCATAAACATGTCTGAAAGCGATTTCTTTAGTCTAGTCCATTTATTTCAAATGGTGAACCGAATTGGATACACGCAACGGCCATTTTAATCAGAACATGTGTATGTGCATGCGCAGTGCGTGATCGTTACACTTACATCCTTACAGCACGATGACGTAGTGGCTAGCGCCGCTATATGAGGCAGGAGCCACAACAAAAATGATTTTGACCTTTTTGGTGACCTTGACCAGATGACCCTCAAAATGTTGGAGGTTCTATTTGAGACCAATGCCCATCTATCCTGAAAGTTTCATGAAGATCGATCCGGCTGTTTTTCCATAATATCGTTTACAAACAAAAACAAACAGGGACACGTCATGAATAACTCGGAAACTCGCCAATGCAATTAACAGCAACTTCTTCATTGTACTTTGGGAACAGAAGCAAAGTTTACAAGACTGTTCTCTCAAGCCGCGTCATAGCTCACTGCCCAAATTTCAACTTTATTCTGACACAGAAAACAAACAATAACTCGTGGTTGCTTTGACATTCTCATGTCACGCCACTTTCGGTCTGAACTCACCATACGTGAGCGTGCCGATGTAGGAAAATAATAAACTTCGGCATGTTAACAGAAAGGTACGGAAGCCGCGAGAGGCCCTTCATATAATTTTTATTATTCACCTTGTTATCCCGAGATAACGACATAATTAATTCAGGATCTCGAGAAAACACCACAACTAATTCGAGATCTCGAGAAAACAAAACAATTATTCCGTGATCTCGAAAAAACAAAATTATTTCATGATCTCGAGAAAACAGCTGAGATTTCTAGCAGAGCTGCGACCCCTGTGGGTCAGACAACGAAGACTTAGAAATTGGCGGACATGTAACAGAGCACGACGCCTTGAGAGAGACATATTCTAATGACCAAAGTTGCGTCTATACAGAATGAGAAATAGCCCCAAAGTCAGCATATCACAAGTCTCTTGGCGCACCTGAATGAACCATTTCTCAGCTGTCTTCTCGAGATCTCGAAATAACGGTTTTGTCTTCTCGAGATCTCGAAATAACGGTTTTGTCTTCTCGAGATCTCGAAATAACGGTTTTGTCTTCTCGAGATCTCGAAATAACGGTTTTGTCTTCTCGAGATCTCGAAATAACGGTTTTGTCTTCTCGAGATCTCGAAATAACGGTTTTGTCTTCTCGAGATCTCGAAATAACGGTTTTGTCTTCTCGAGATCTCGAAATAACGGTTTTGTCTTCTCGAGATCTCGAAATAACGGTTTTGTCTTCTCGAGATCTCGAAATAACGGTTTTGTCTTCTCGAGATCTCGAAATAACGGTTTTGTCTTCTCGAGATCTCGAATTAATTATGTCATTATCTCGGGATAATAAGGTGAATAAAAAAAGGATTATATGAAGGGCCTCTCTCGGCTTCCGTAGAAAGGAAATCTTTCCGCGCAAATGATGAAAAACTATTTCATGGATATGCAAATTAGAATTGTGACGTCATAAGGTATGAGAATTGGAAACATGTGAGACACTCCACTGACAGGATCGGATTTAAATAAATAAATAAAAATGCAACAACAGTGTGTGCAGAAACCCACCACACACACACACCCCTTCATTGCGACACCGTGTGTGTGTGTGTGTGTGGGCTGTAAGCTGATTCCCGTGGAGGACACGGGGGTATGACTGTGCATAAACACTTCAACAGCCGCGCACACACACAAAACCTCCACAGAAGCAGCTGGAAGATTGAATATGAATCCTCAATTCGGTTCCCAGAAAGCAGGGCTGAGTCGCAGAGACAGAGGGACCCCGGGCCGCGGCTGTCAGCGCCTTTACACGGGAAAATAACAAGCGCCCAAGCGGCTAGTTAGCAAACAACTAGCTAGCTAGCTAGCTAGCTAACTAGCATATCAGGTGTTAGCAACCTCTGCTTTCAAGCCAAGGAACTAGCTACAATTTTCTCGCCATCTTTTTCCTTGCGATCTTTACCAAATACAAAACAAACCCCCCTTCCGATAAGTTTACATACATATATATATTTTTTTTACATAAACGCCATCCTTGGCATTCCTAGCAAAACCTCGCTGATTAGCCAACTTAGCTAACCCGCAGGAGAGAGGAAAAAACAGCCCGCACGCTTTTACACGGCGTCAGATTTTTACACTCAACCACAAAAGGTCTCATTTTGACATCTTACTTCTGCAGATGTTCTGTTCGGGGTGAATAAATCCTGCCGCTCAACATCACAATCTCCCACAAATCCAAATTCTGCTTCTGCGCTTCAACTCCAGTCCCTCAACAAAATATTCTCCGCCATCTTGATTAGCGAGAAGCGAAACGCCGAGCGCGTCCCAGCATGCAGCGCGATAAGACTCATACCGGAAGTATGGCTCTGAAAGCCGGGACGCGTCAAACGCAGCGCCATCTTGGAAAGGGAATGTCATCGATTCCATACAGGCTACAGAATATTTTTATCGTACATCTCATCTCATCTCATCATCTCTAGCCGCTTTATCCTGTTCTACAGGGTTGCAGGCAAGCTGGAGCCTATCCCAGCTGACTACGGGCGAAAGGCGGGGTACACCCTGGACAAGTCGCCAGGTCATCACAGGGCTGACACATAGACACAGACAACCATTCACACTCACATTCACACCTACGCTCAATTTAGAGTCACCAGTTAACCTAACCTGCATGTCTTTGGACTGTGGGGGAAACCGGAGCACCCGGAGGAAACCCACGCGGACACGGGGAGAACATGCAAACTCCGCACAGAAAGGCCCTCGCCGGCCCCGGGGCTCGAACCCGGACCTTCTTGCTGTGAGGCGACAGCGCTAACCACTATACCACTGTGCCGCCCTTTATCGTACATACAAAAAAAAAAAAAAAAACACACAAAACAGCAAGACAAGGAATTAGGTTTGTTTGTTTGTTTGTTTGTTTGTTTGTTTGTTTGTTTGTTTATTGACACGTGAGTATTGGAATATCTGAGAATAAGCATTTCCATTTTCCACTACCGCGTTTAACAATTATTCTCTGAAGGTGAAGTGAATATCAGTGGTTATTCTCGCCACATTCACTGGATATGCGCAATCGCACGCTCTGATTGGCTACTCTACAACTAGGGTATCAGCTCATAGAACGTAAGTAGAGAAAAACAAAATGGAGCGTGTTGCTGAACCAACCGAAGATGAAATAAAAACTCTACTCTAAAATAAAACTCCAAAAAATACAAAAAAAGCAACAAAATATGGAATAAAAGTATTTGATGGGGGCGGCACGGTGGTGTAGTGGTTAGCGCTGTCGCCTCACAGCAAGAAGGTCCGGGTTCGAGCCCTGTGGCCGGCGAGGGCCTTTCTGTGTGGAGTTTGCATGTTGTCCACGTGGGTTTCTTCCGGGTGCTCCGGTTTCCCCCACAGTCCAAAGACATGCAGGTTAGGTTAACTGGTGACTCTAAATTGAGCGTAGGTGTGAATGTGAGTGTGAATAGTTGTCTGTGTCTATGTGTCAGCCCTGTGATTTATTATCTCATTATCTGTAGCCGCTTTATCCTGTTCTACAGGGTCGCAGGCAAGCTGGAGCCTATCCCAGTTGACTACGGGCGAAAGGCGGGGTACACCCTGGACAAGTCGCCAGGTCATCATAGGGCTAGAATTATTATTATTATTATTATTATCGCATGTTTCACAAATTGCTCCTGTCATTTCGCCGGTTTGTTTACATTCTAAGCAAAAATTATTTTGTCGGACATTTTGTAGAAAGTTTTTACTGATCAAATTTGTGAAAAATAAAAATAAAAATGCTCTGTGAATGTGGATAGAATAAAACAGTTATTTCACTCAATCTTGTCGTACATGGATTACAGATAACTCGGTGCTAAGCGCCTCATCAGCTATCAGCTCATGTACGACTCGATTTCATGGAATAACTGTTAATTATTATACATACAGGACACTTTTTCGATGGAACATGAAACGTGAAACGTTTTCTATTCCCTTTGAGTGGATTTCATTCATTTGGTTTGATAGCATGCAATATTGTTAGCATATCGCTTATCCTACATGTATTACGTCACTCTACCCAATGAAGATTGAGCGTTGAATATGGTTTGCGATATTTCATGGTTGTCAAGACAACATGACGTCACACATCAGAGCTGATGCGAATATCCAATGAGAAAGTTCATCTCATCTCATCATCTGTAGCCGCTTTATCCTGTTCTACAGGGTCGCAGGCAAGCTGGAGCCTATCCCAGCTGACTACGGGTGAAAGGCGGGGTACACCCTGGACAAGTCGCCAGGTCATCACAGGGCTGACACATAGACACAGACAACCATTCACACTCACATTCACACCTACGCTCAATTTAGAGTCACCAGTTAACCTAACCTGCATGTCTTTGGACTGTGGGGGAAACCGGAGCACCCGGAGGAAACCCACATGGACACGGGGAGAACATGCAAACTCCGCACAGAAAGGCCCTCGCTGGCCAAGGGGCTCGAACCCAGGACCTTCTTGCTGTGAGGCGACAGCGCTAACCACTACACCACCGTGCCGCCCCCAATGAGAAAGTTTTCTGCTGTAAATGTAAATCTGTAAATGTAATAACTTTGCGGCGCAGACTTGTGTCACTTATCTACACCGAGTCACATAAAATCCTTTGTTTTGAAATTTATAAAATAAACCCCAATTCCACCTTCCCTTTGAATAGTTTTAGACCAAACTTCTTTGACACCTTTAGTGCTTTTCGGAACAACATTTTCTTTCATCATTTGTAATTCCTCCTCACTTACGATGACGAAGCGATTGGCCGTCATTTTGCTGAGTTGCTCGAGGTGATTATCGAGAATTAATACAAATATGAAGGTGATTATAGGAAATCGCATGCGCTGATTGGTCTAGAAATTCAGACTATAAAACAATTATCCACCTCAGGCTCAGTGAATATCAGTGAATAATAACCGCGACCTCGACTTCATCTCACTTATTATTCACCGATATTCACTTCACCTTTGTGGAATAAAAGTCTAAATTTCTTAACCAATCAGCACGCACGATTTCCTATAATCACCTCCGTATTTATACTAATACAAAACAATCAGTGAACACTCTTGGATTTGCTCCTCTGACCTCACTTAAGCTATTTTCGGCACATTAAGTGAAGCCAGTGGAACGGCATGATAATGATAACGATAAGGATAATGATGATGGATTGAAATTGTATCTCGCCTTTCCATTGGCTCTTGTTATGGTTCTAGCCAATCAGAAATGAGGTCATGTGTTACAACAAATCGCACCATCTCATCTCATCTCATTATCTCTAGCCGCTTTATCCTGTTCTACAGGGTCGCAGGCAAGCTGGAGCCTATCCCAGCTGACTACGGGCGAAAAGCGGGGTACACCCTGGACAAGTCGCCAGGTCATCACAGGGCTGACACATAGACACAGACAACCATTCACACTCACATTCACACCTACGCTCAATTTAGAGTCACCAGTTAACCTAACCTGCATGTCTTTGGACTGTGGGGGAAACCGGAGCACCCGGAGGAAACCCACGCGGACACGGGGAGAACATGCAAACTCCGCACAGAAAGGCCCTCGCCGGCCACGGGGCTCGAACCTGGACCCTCTTGCTGTGAGGCGACAGCGCTAACCACGACACCACCGTGCCGTCCAAATCGCACCAGTATTTGTAAAAAACAAAACATGCCCTGGTGATCACGAACAATGAAAACTCTGAAGGAAAAAAAAAGATTCACTATGACAACAAGTTCAAGGCGACTTGGTCGTCAGATGGTCCAGCATCAAAGCATCGAGGTGAGGTGAGAAGCCGCGTTTTGTAAAGTACATTGGTCCGATTAATTTTCTTCAAATATGCTACTCAGAATGTAGGAGAACTCACCATTTTAGACCGTTTTTTTCCCCCAAAAAAAATTTTCCCCAGGCGAAAGCATGCCCCGGGACCCTGCTAGAAGGGTGTGGCTACGTCACACAACCTGATCTACTGATTTTCATTCTCAGGGCGTTGGCAAGAACGCATTTCTTCCATTTTACCCAAGACTATTCAGGAGTTAAGACAGGAATTATGTTAAAAGATTTGATTAGATTTTTTTAAATTATTATTATTATTATCTTATTTTACATTTACATCACTCACTCTGGCCTACAGTCAACCTTTCAAACATGGCGGACTCACTGACGTGTCGTTACAGGTAGCAAAAGCAGACAATTCAGTGTCTGCTGTTTAGCCTCAATTCTAAATGCATTAAATAAAGTGTGCGATCTAATTCCTGATGTAGAACCCAGATGTGATTTCTGGTGGACAAATTTGCTAATTCAACAAAACGTTGAGGTGTAATTGATGCGTTTGTGTTTTCTGAGACGCTTGTAATAACATGACATGTCAGCAGGTGGCACAATCTTATTACGTATGAGGAACTGAAATTCAATTTCACCTCATGTTGATGTTGAAGGCAGGTGGTGTCGACTGCCTTCAACATCAACATGAGTTCCTCAGTTCCTCATACATAATAAGATTGTGCAACAATGAAGTCACAATGGTACGACAGTGCGTCCGCCATATTGGAGAGGTCCAATAAACTCCATGCAGGACCAACCTGATGAAAATCGTGTGTAACTTGCTGTTTTGTGATACATTTGCTCTGTTACAGACGCCATAAATGTCTGAATATCTTTCTGCAGGTGATGGAAATAAAAGAGGTGCACAGGTAATATACTGATGTGGCAGTGAGATGTGGTTTAATGGAGATCAGTTTTTAACGATCAAACTTATCATCATAAAGCAAAGTAAGTGTTTTTGTTGATAATAATAATAAAACACACTCACTGGCCGCTTTAATAGGAACTCGTTCTTGATTCTCAGATCCCTGTTCTTGGCTGCAGGAGTGGAACCCGATGTGTTCTTCTGTTTTTGTTGCATGCTGAGATGCTTTTCTGCTCACCACGGCTGTAAAGAGTGATTATATGAGTTACTATATCCTTCCAATCTGTCCATTTCCCGCTGACCTCTCTGATCAACAAGGCGTTTGTTTCCACCCACAGAACTGTCGCTCACTCACTCAGTGTTTTTTGTTTTTCGCACCATTCTGTGTAAACTCTAGAGACTGTTGTGTGTGAAAACCCCAGGAGATCAGCAGCTTCTGAAATACTCAAACCAGTCCATCTGGTTCAAACCAGCACCCATACCACAGTGAAAGAAAGTCACACTTCACTGTGAGATCACAATTTTTCCTGTTCTGATGTTTGAACATTGTGAACATTAACTGAAGCTCTTGATTTGTATCTACATGATTTTATGCATAACCTGGCGACTTGTCCAAGGTGTACCCCGCCTTTCGCCCGTAGTCAGCTGGGATAGGCTCCAGCTCGCCTGCGGCCCTGTAGAACAGGATAAAGCGGCTAGAGATGATGAGATAATGGATGGATGGATGATTTTATGCATCAAGCGATCGGCTGATTAGAGAACTGCAGAAAACAGTAGGTGGATGTATAGGTGTTCCTAATAAAGTGGCTGGAGAATGTACATCTACACCAGTTAAACCTTCTTCTCTTTTTCTTCTTCTTTCGGCTGTTCCTGTTAGGGGTCACCACAGCGGATAATGTCCCTCCATCTCCTCTTGTCCCCCATATCTCTTTTTGTCACACCAACACCACGTCCTCATGTCCTCCTTCACCACATCCATAAATCTCATTGTTGCTCTTCCTCTTTATCTTCTACCTGGCAACTCCATCTCCAGCATTCTTTTCCCAGTATACCCTGGATCTCTGCTCTGTACGTGTCCAAACCATCTCAATCTCACCTCTCTCGCTTTGTCTTCAAACCGTCCTGCATGTCCTGTCCTTCTAATACACTCGTTTTTCATCCTGTCCAACTTTGTCACGCCCAGTAAAAATCTCAACATCTTCAATTCTGCTACCTCCAGTTCAGCTTCCTGTCTTTTTGTCAGTGCCAGAAAATTACTATTAAAAAAATAACGAGGCTAAAATGAACTTTATAAAAAAAAAACCACTTGATTTTTTTTGTACACTGATAAAAAAAAATGCAACAATATATTTATAAGAAATTAAGCGACACTAAGTTAATGTTTACTGTAAAATTTAGATTTAATTTTATTCTTGTTGATCTTTAAAGTGCTGATGACACGTTTTTGACATCTTTGGCGATGTTTTATAACATAAAAAGTAATTCCCGATGATCCATATATTAATTCACGAAGGCGCCTATTTTACAAGTTATGATAAAAAAACGCGGCTGGGGCGTCGTGGCTCGGGTGGCTAAGGCGCCATACCATAAATCCGGGGACCCGGGTTCGATTCCGACCCGAGGTCATTTCCCGATTCCTCCCCGTCTCTCTCTCCCACTCATTTCCTGTCCTGTCTCTACACTGTCCTATCCAATAAAGGTGAAAAAAAAAGCTCAAAAAAAAAAATCTTTAAAAAAAAAAAACCCGGCTATTTGGGCAAATTTGACGGGGCTGCAGCACCCAGGAGACGAAGGAGGAGGAGGAGCTATATGACGTCAGCGAAAGAATCTTCCTCCTAACTTACCAGTTTGTTGTTGATGCAGCAGGTGTTCAGTTTGTCATTATTAGTATTTTTATTATACATTATATATCTCATCTCATCTCATTATCTCTAGCCGCTTTATCCTTCTACAGGGTCGCAGGCAAGCTGGAGCCTATCCCAGCTGACTACGGGCGAAAGGCGGGGTACACCCTGGACAAGTCGCCAGGTCATCACAGGGCTGACACATAGACACAGACAACCATTCACACTCACATTGCATTATATATATATATATATATATATATATATATATATATATATATATATATATATAATTATTATGCCTTCGCGTTGTGTTGCTGGCTTTTGCTCCAAAACCCACAAGGATGGGGTAAGTTTATTCAAGTTTCCCAGAGATTCCGAGCTGCATGCGAAGTGGGTGAAGCAAGTCAGGCGCACTCGTGACAAGTGGGAGCCCTCACCAACATCCGTCCTGTGCTCTGAACACTTCGATTTGGATTGTTTTGACACCCTTCCCAGCTTAAAAGAATCTCTTGGGTGTTCAGTTCAGCACAAACGTGTGCTGCTACCATCAGCAGTGCCTACGGTATTCCGGAGGGGGTCTACTAGTAGCTATGCCGGATCCAGCAGTCGCCTGGGACAAGGCGACTCCTCCAAAGACAGTCCTCCTGTCAGAACATGTGTTGAGAAACGACATAAGATAAAGGTACGTAGAGCTATAGAGTGCTCTGACATGATGCTAAAAATAGTAACACTGTGGTCTGCGCGGCCATCTTGGAAGTGACTCGCTCCAGAGCGCTCATAGAGTACACATCATAGAGTACACGTTCATGATAATCATAAATGTAATCATAAAGTCGGCGTGATATCAGTCATGTATTTGCTTGTGAAAGCTTGCGGCTTTCATGTAACTGCCGCCTAGCAACGAGAGGCAAAGGGTAAAGAGGGTAGGCTATCATAGATTCTATTCGGAAGAGATCAACACATGATTGCTTAAAAATGAGGTATTTTAACAATTTGCATCTGTTTTGTGATTATCGTGACACTTGTGTGTTCTATAGAACTGTATGTCTTATCAGCACATCGAGGATCTTCCACCGGAGGCTTTAGCAAGTACTCGTAGCAACACTACACTTTACCCTTTGCCATGCGTTGTTAGGGAACGGTAGCAAGTACCCCGATGACCGACTTCAAGAATATGTAGAAAAAATTTAGAAATTATACTTTCCAAAAGTCATTTGAGCTTAGTGTATTGCATTTCCATTTATATTGTAGGTTCTTGCTGATGTTTTTGCGGAGTATGACGCAGCTGCTGAATCAGAAGCTGCAGAGTTTGTATGTACTAGTTGTGAACATTCACATTATTATCAATCTCATTTATTTAAAATCAGATAAAATCATGCCATCATGATCACTGCTTAAAGTACCAGTATTGGGTTGTTCTTTTGTTCAGAACTGTGATGCCTGGGGGCGTCGTGGCTCAGGTGGTTAAGGCGCCATACCATGAATGCGGGCGACCCGGGTTCGATTCCGGCCGGAGGTCATTTCCCGATCCCTTCCCGTCTCTCTCTCCCGCTCATTTCCTGTCTCTACACTGTCCTATCCAATAAAGGTGCAAAAAGCCCAAAAAATATCTTTAAAAAAAAAAAAAAAAGAACTGTGATGCCAGCTGCCAAGTAGACCGGCGTTTTCATGCGCCATTTCCATTGAGTAGAACAGCCAGTGAACCGCAGCGTGTTCTTCCGCTGATGTCACAGCATGGCCGCGAGCCACGGACCCAGTTTTCTTGCGCTGTGCAATTAAAAGTTGGATATTCGCGTAACAACAGCTTCTTTTCACATAATTATAACAGAAATCTAACATGTTTGCCATGTTGTATAGTTTATTTAAGAAATTGCATAGAGTCATGTTCGTGTCATCAGCACTTTAAGTACATTTAACAGTTATTCCCTGAAATCGAGTTGTACATGAGCTGATAGGTGACGAGGCGCGTAGCACTAGGTTGTCTGTAATCCATGTACGACGAAATTGAGTGGAATAACTGTTTTATTCTCTCCACATTCACTGGATTTGGAGAAACAGAGCATTTTTATTTTTAGTAAATCGATCAATAAAAACTTTCTACAAAATGTCTGACAAAATCATTTCCGCTCAGAATGCAAACAAATCAACGAAATGACGAGCAATTTGTGAAACATGCGATAATAATAATAATAATTCTTGAAAAATAAAAAAGATACGTTCTTACCATCAAATACTTTTATTCCATATTTTGTTGCTTTTTTTGTATTTTTTGTGGATTTGTTTTCAAATAGAGTTTTTATTTCATCCTTGGTTGGTTCAGTAACACGCTTCGCCATTTTGTTTTTCTCTACTCACGGTATATGAGCGGATATCCTCATAGTAGAGTAGCCAATCAGAGCGCACAATTGCTCATTTCCAGTAAATGTGGATAGAATAATTTAAAATACACTTATGGTCACTTTTATTTTAAATTTCAGCAAATTTTACAGTAAATTTAGCCTAACTCTAAGTCTCACAGCTACTGAATAGAAATGTAATTCTACAGGAACTTCTTTTAGAGTACATTTTCATTCTACATGACATATTTAAACCTGAATTTCTTGATTATCGTGTATTTTATATAACAGTACACGACAGTAGTAGTGGTGGACTGACGGCATACAGTAATTGTGTGTATTATGTTACATTTACTAATTTATTAACATACTAATTTATTTTAGTAAAATGAGCAAACTTCAAATACACAAAGGAAAAAAACCTTCTTTCATCATTAGAAGACCACGCAAAAACAACCGCACAACTGCCTGAGGTTCCACCTGCTTTATTCTGGGTGGTGTTTTTATTCTGTATCATTCTTCAGCAGGAACTCCATGACTGTGTGTGTGTGTGTGTGTGTTTCATAAAGACTCAGCACTGAAGGAGTCAATAGATAGATCATGTTTATGACTGGAGGATTCATAGGAGAACCTAAAGATCCAGAAGGTTTGTTTTCTCCAATGTGATCATGGAGCCTGTGGCTGAGAGAAGCATTCCCACAGTGCCCCGGGGCTTTACTTCAGCAGTGCTGCCCCGGGGGATTTTTACAGCAGGGTAACAGCACAAGCAGGTCTGATGAGTGCTGACCTGCACCGCAAACCGCAAAGCAACAAAACAAGATCCACACATGTCGGAACGAGTCAGCGATAACATGACAGGTTTACAAGAATCACTTGTGCCAATAAATACATTGTGGAAGGAAACACAAGGTTGACACTTAAGGATAAACGAAACATCTTCATCTCCATCTTTGTGTACTCCATAAAATGGCTGAGATGGAGAAAATCTCACAAGTTTCTTCTGGTTTCATTTCGGTGAACATGCCATAAACTCCCAAACACCAAAATCATTAGCTTCCAGTGGTCTCCAAGCTGATGAATGAGTTCTACCAACGGCTGATTTCACTAATTCTGAAAAACAGACATTCACATATGAGTCAGAGCAGCAGCCCACTGCAGTGATCAGTGATTCCAAAACCTCACTGACTATAACACCATTAGGGGATTTAGAGTGGGATTAAAAAAGCCACCGTCAGATCTACTGTGTTGGAACCAATTCATCTTCATAGGACTGCGTTTGTAAACCTTCATATCTTTTCCATGATTTATTTTTCTCAGGTCCTTTAAAACTAGATCAACCAGGTGGGCGTCTGACCACATACAGTCCTTTCTAATAATTGATGCGATCTTTGCGGTCATTGTAAGGCACATCATAAACAGTAATTATATCCACCCCCAAAAGTTATACTCTCCCCTGAACAGTATACCCTCCTCCTAACATTATATCCTCCCTCTAATGTTATACTCTCCCCCAAATGGTATATCCTCCCCCACTGTTATATCCTCCCCCAAAAGGTATACCCTCCCCTGAACAGTATATCCTCCCCCTAGTGTTATATCCTCCCCCAAAAGTTATACCCTCCCCCGAACAGTATATCCTCCCCCTAGTGTTATATCCTCCCCCAAAAGGTATACCCTCCCCTGAACAGTATATCCTCCCCCTAGTGTTATATCCTCCCCCAAAAGTTATACCCTCCCCTGAACAGTATATCCTCCCCCTAGTGTTATATCCACCCCCAAAAGTTATACCCTCCCCCGAACAGTATATCCTCCCCCAGTGTTATATCCACCCCCAAAAGTTATACCCTCCTCCTAACATTATATCCTCCCTCTAATGTTATACTCTACCCCAAATGGTATATCCCCCCCACCATTATATCCTCCCCCAAAAGTTATACCCTCCTCCTAATATTATATCCTCCCCCAACATTATATCATCCCCCAATGTCATATCCTCCCTCTAACGTTATATTCTCCCCTGAATGTTATATCCTCCCTCTAACATTATATCCACCCCGATAGTTATACCCTCCTCCTAATGTTATATCATCCCCCTAAAATTATATCCTCCTCTGAACAATATATCCACCCCAATGTTATATCCTCCCCCAACATTATATTCTCCCTAATGTTATATCCTCCCCGTTATATCCTCCTCCAATGTTTTATCCTCGCCCTATTATTATATTCGCCCTCTAACATTATATTCATCCTCTGTCATATCCACCCCCATTATCTCCTCCCCTAATGTTATATCCTCCCTTGATGTTATATCCTCCCCCCAATTTTATATCCACCCCCTAACGTTCCACCCTCCCCATAATGTTATATCCACTTCCCCAATGTTATATCCACCCACTAACTTTATATCCACCCCCTAACATTCTACCCTCCCCCTAATGTTCTACCCTCCCCCAATATTATATCCACCCCCCAACGTTATATCCACCCACTAACATTCTACCCTCCCCCTAACATTATATCCACCCCCCAACGTTATATCCACCCACTAACTTTATATCCACCCCCTAGCATTCTACTCTCCCCCTAACGTTATATCCACCCCAATGTTATATCCACCCACTAACTTTATATCCACCCCTAATGTTCTACCCTCCCCACAATGTTATAACCGCCCTCTAACGTTATATCCGCCCTTAATGTTATACCCTCCCACGAAAGTTATATCCTTTCCCTAACTTTATATCCTCCCCCAAAAGTTATGTCCAGCCCCTAATGTTATGTCCAGCCTCTAATGATGTAGCCACACCAACCCCCCAAAATGTACTTTGAAGTAAAAGAATCACATTTTTAAAATTTTTGTATGTCTTTTGTTTCAAATGATAGACAAATTGTTTGTTCATCGTGTACTTACCTCAATGTGAGTCATAACTGCAGTCTAACACTCCATTCAGATTAGAAAGTGAACATGTAAAGGTGTTGACACAGTGGGGAGACACAGACACAGTGGATAGGTTTAAAAGCCCGAACTTGGGAAAACTTTAATCCACTCAAAACTTACTGCAAGTCAGTTTTTTATATCAAGTCTAGATGCCAACCCATGTCATCATAACGCGACACAGTAAAGAGCAAAACAACGACTCAACAGGTAATGCAGGACGTGACAGAAACAATCATTTCAATTGAATACCTAATAGCTGGCTGTGAATTATGAACAATGTGGTGCCCCTACACATGCCCCCCCAGAATTCACAAAGACAGACAAGTTCATCCGGTGAGGTGGGCGCAGTGCTTGGCCAAAACTACTCTGGCCTTCAGGCGCTGGGGCCGCAGGAACAGGAAGTTCAAAGTTTGTGGACTGTGGAAGCATGGTAGATGGTGGACGGCCCCGCCGCGGGGGCTGGGCAACCATCACCGGAGAATCCAAGTCCAAGTGAACGGGTTTAAGGCGGTCCACTGACACCCGGTCTCGCTTGCCCCCGACGTCGATGACAAAAAAGTTGTCCCCCATTTCCAGCACCCAGAATGGACCATCATAGAGCGGGCACAAGGGGCTGCGGTGAGCATCGTGATGGATGAAAACATATGCCACATCCTGCAGTCCTGGTAAGAGCTGTGAATGCGGCATGCCGTGCTGAGAGGTGGGCACTGGCGCAAAAACCTGGGAACCCTGGAGGTGCGCCTGCCGCTGCTGACCAGCAGACCATGGGCGGGTAACATCAGGCAAGAAATTGCCCAGCACCTGCAGAGGCTGCCCATAGACCAATTCGGCTGCAGAAGAAAGTAGATCCTCTTTGGGAGCAGCCCGCAGCCCCAACATTACCCAAGGCAAATGATCCACCCAGCTTTCGTCACGGAGGCTTGCCAGTAATGCGGCTTTCGATGAACGGTGAAACTGCTCACATAGTCCACTGGCTTATGGGTGGTAGGCTGTGGTGCAGTGTATCTGCACTCCGAGGCTATTGGTGACTGCAACCCATAACTCCGACGTGAACTGCGAGCCGCAATCTGATGTTATGTCAGAAGGGACACCAAAACAGGCTACCCATGTGCTCAGGAATGCCCGCGCGACATCAGCCATAGAGATGGACTGGAGTAGAATGGCCTCAGGCCAACGAGTGGTGCGGTCAACCACAGTGAGCAGGTGCGTAAAGCCCCGGGAGGTAGGCTAGGGTCCCACCAGGTCCACATGTATGTGATCGAAACATCTCTCCAGGGCATGAAAGGTTTCAAGAGGGGCTTTGAAGTGACGGTGCACCTTACCTCGCTGACATTCGAGGCAGGCAGTGGCCCAGTCACGAACATCCTTTTTGAGGCCATGCCAAACAAACTTTGCTGCCACCAGCTTCTGTGATGCTCTCCTGCCAGGGTGGGAAAGGCCATGCACTGCATCAAACACCTGCCTGCGCCAACTGCCAGGAACAATGGGTCGGGCCTGACCTGTGGATACATCACAAAGCAGGGTGACACCTGCATTGCCAAAAGGAGCATCCGCCAAATGCAGTCCACTGATGGCAGTCCTGTACACCTGAACGTCAGTGTCGTGGACCTGGTCCGCCGCCATGCGGACATAATCCACCCCGAGATGCACTGCCCCTGCAAACTGATGAGAGAGACAGTCCGCCACACGATTATCCTTCCCTGCCACATGACAGATATCCGTTGTGAACTCCGAAATAAAGGAAAGCTGACGCTGCTCCTGGGCAGACCACGGCTCTGAAACCTTGGCCATAGCAAAGGTTAAGGGCTTGTGGTCCACGAAAGCAGTGAATGCTCGGCCTTCCAACAGGAAACGAAAGTGTCGTACGGCCAGGAACAGTCCTAGCAGCTCTCAGTCAAACGTGCTGTACTTCCTCTCAGCTGGGCGCAACTGTCGGCTGAAAAAGGCCAGTGGCTGCCACTGGTAGACGATGGTAGAAAGTCACCATGCCTAGGAACTCCTGTAGGGCCCTGACCGTGACCGGCCGTGGGAACTGGCATATGGCCTCCACCTTCTCAGCCAGTGGAGCTGCGCCCTTGCTCGTGATATGGTGACCAAGGAAATCAATGGCAGACAAACCAAACTGGCACTTGGCTGTGTTGATGATCAGTCCGTGATCGTTCAAACGCTGAAATAGAACCCTGAGGTGCGCCAGGTGTTCAGCCTTGGAAGTACTAGCAACAAGAATGTCATCCAAGTACACAAAAACAAATGGCAGGTCACGCAGAACACTGTCCATGAGTCACTGAAAAGTTTGAGCAGCGTTTTTTAACCCAAATGGCATGCGGAGGAATTCGAATAAACCAAAAGGAGTGATGACAGCGGTCTTGGAAATGTCCTGTGGATGCAGAGGCACCTGGTGATAACCACGGATGAGGCCCACCTTTGAAAAAATGACCTTACCAGCTAACCGGGCAGAAAAGTCCTGAATATGAGGAACAGGATAGCGGTCAGGTGTAGTGGCCTCATTCAAGTGGCGGTAGTCACCACACGGACGCCATCCTCCACCAGGTTTCTGAACCATGTGTAATGGCGAAGCCCAAGAGCTGTTAGAACGCCGTATGATGCCAAGGCACTCCAGCGTCTCGAACTCTGCCTTGGCAATGGCGAGCTTCCCAGGATCCAAGCGCCTAGCGCGCGCATGAACTGGGGGACCAACGGTTGTGATGTGGTGCTCCACACCATGTCTGACCACGACAGATGAGAAAGTTGGTTGGGTGAGAGCGGGGAACTCCCCCAGGAGGCGTGAGAACTCATTCGCCGCAAAGGTGCTGGACAGATGGGATGAACTGGAACAGCTACGTATGCAGGGGAGTGAGGTAAAAGTCTCTGCGTTGATCAGTCGTCGGTTTCTAACGTCCACCAGAAAACCATGAGTGCAAAGGAAATCCGCGCCCAGTAGGGGCGTGGACACTCTTGCCACCACAAGATTCCAGGTAAACTGTCGTCCACCGAAAGACACCATGGCACTGCGCTCACCAAAAGTCTGGATGGAGCTACCGTTTGCGGCCTCCAATACGGGACCCCATTTACCCTGCTGAATGTCCAAGTCTGTAGCAGCAGGCAAGACGCTTACCTGCGCACCTGTGTCACAGAGGAAACGACGTCCGGAAACAGCATCGGTGACAAACAGCAAACCGCCTGTATGGCCGACGCTCATTGCTGTAAATGAGCACCGGACCCCCCGTTTCCTGATGCCTTGAAGCGGCAGGGTGAGCGGCACTTCATAGCCTTGGGCCCGAAATGAGTGTGGTAGAAACACAGGCCTTGTTTCCTTTGTTGCGCTGCAGCGATGAGAGCTCCCTCTGGTGGCATTGATTCTGCAGCACAATGGTGGACAGCGGCCTTGCAGTGCTGCATGACAGAAAAAAACTTATCTGCTTCCTTAGCCAGGTCACGCGGGTCACTGATGGAAGAACCAGCAAGCGCTGATCTCACCTCCCCTGGCAGCTGCTGAAGGAAGAGCTCCATGAAGATAAAACAAGGCTCATGTTTGCCGAGGAGAGACAGCATGTGGTCCATCAGTTCCGAAGGCTTTGCGTCACCCAAACCGCTTAATGAAAGTAAACGGCGGGCTCGTTCGGAATCGTTCAGTTCGAAAGTCCCCAGCAAAAGCGCTTTAAGGCTGCCATATTTATCCTCAGCCGGAGGATTCTGCAGCAAACTCGCAACTCTGACAGCGGTTGAGCTACCCAGGGCTGCGACAACATGGTAATATCTCATTGCATCGTCCGTTATCCGTCTGATCGCGAATTGAGCCTCCGCTTGAGCAAACCACACTGCCGCATGACCTTCCCAAAACTACGATAGCTTGAGCGCAACAGCGTTAGCCTCTATCGTAGTAAAAAAAAAAAAATCTCTTAGGATTACCGTCCAAAGAGTCGTTGGGGTCACCAGTGTAAAGGTGTTGACACAGTGGGGAGACACAGACACAGCGGATAGGTTTAAAAGCCCGAACTCGGGAAAACTTTAATCCACTCAAAACTTACTGCAAGTCAGTTTTTTATATCAAGTCTAGACGCCAACCCACGTCATCATAACGCGACACATTAAAGAGCAAAACAACGACTCAACAGGTAATGCAGGACGTGACAGAAACATTCATTTCAAGCCTAATAGCTGGCTGTGAATTATGAACAATGCGGTGCCCCTACAAACATTCATTTTCTACACACACGGACAGCACATGCAACGGGTAATATTTAATTTCACTAACACATTTTAAAAGTAATTCTGAAAAGCATATAAAGGGTCTTCTTTTATTTGGATGCCAGTGCCTCCTGGTAAATGATGCTGTCACACGCTTCTGCTATTATAGCCACTCCCCCTGAGTACGGCTCAGCGCTGTGACTTGCAGAGGTGGAAAAAGTACTGAAAAATTGTAATTAAGTAAAAGTATCTTTACTTTGCTTAAATTCTACTCAAGTAAAAGTAAAAGTACCCATCTAAAAATCTACTCGAGTAAAAGTAAAAAAGTACTCAATTTAAAATGAACTTTGAGTAAAAGTTACTTAGTTACTTTCAATTCATCTCATCTCATTATCTCTAGCAGCTTTATCCTGTTCTACAGGGTCGCAGGCAAGCTGGAGCCTATCCCAGCTGACTACGGGCGAAAGGCGGGGTACACCCTGGACAAGTCGCCAGGTCATCACAGGGCTGACACATAGACACAGACAACCATTCACACTCACATTCACACCTATGGTCAATTTAGAGTCACCAGTTAACCTAACCTGCATGTCTTTGGACTGTGGGGGAAACCGGAGCACCCGGAGGAAACCCACGCGGACACGGGGAGAACATGCAAACTCCGCACAGAAAGGCCCTCGCCGGCCACGGGGCTCGAACCCAGGACCTTCTGGCTGTGAGGCGACAGCGCTAACCACTACACCACCGTGCCGCCCTTACTTTCAATTATTTGATGTAAAAAAAGAAAGGACAAGTCATAAATCAAATTGTTTTTAATGAACTATTAGTCCATATAATAACCTTTCAGGCAGTATAATGTATAAAGCTTTGTTTGGATTACCCCATCAAACATTTTCAAGTACAAGTGGCATAACTTGTAAATTCTATCATCCATTTTTTTCTTTACTGACAAACGCCAGCTATTAAAGCCACTAAAGCAGACTTACTAAATGACACATATGAAACGTAAACCAACCAAACTCAAAGTGTCCTGGGCTCTCACGATTTAAAGACAGATAAGCGATTCCTTAGTAACACTGTGCTCTTCCTTATATAGAAAATATAATTGACAAATTAATTGCATAATGTTTACAACCTGTCGAGAGGTAATGTGCAAACTATTTTGAGACCACCCCATAAAACATTTTTAAGCAAAGTGCCAAATTCTGAATTGTATGGTCCAACTCAAACACCACAATAAAAAAAGAAAATAAAACCAAAATCAAACAAAGTATCCAAGACAGTGAAAATGTTGAGCAATTCCTTATTAATAAACTGTGCTCTCTTTTTCTTTCTATAGCAAACATAAATGATATCAATTGTCTTAATTGAAAAATGAACACACTGCTGATAAAAGAAATGAAATAAAGTGCCCTGCCCACTCTGCCCACTGAATACTAAAACATTAAACCGAAAAGCTCTTGTTGAGTTTCAGCAGAAGCTGATTCTCAAAGTTTGTTGCACTAATCCGTGCTCTCTTTGCGGTAAACAATAAACCAGCCGAGCTGAAAAGGCGCTCACAGGCAGCTGAGGCCGGAAGGCCCGTGTTGAGTTTTAGGGAAAGTTTTTTTTTTTAATTTTTGGAAAGGAGTTAAGAAGGTCCATGCTCTCTGAAACACAGGCAAGGTAGCCTTATTAAAAAAAATATCGTGTCCACATGGGCAACGGATCAGTAAAATATCAGGTACATATGGCAACGCAACGCTTGCTGAAAACGATGCAATACACATGCCACACCTCTAGGGGCACTGTAAGACGGTCCCATCGGAGACACCAGAACAATAGAAGTAGTAGACGCATGCGCATAAACCCCTTCTTCTACCCAGTGTGAAGCACTGTCAGGAACAAACACACAACAAGAAGAAGATGGCTGTGACTACGCGAGGAAATCGTGCCTTCTGTGTGTACAAATTAGTTTTATTAGTGTGCATAGTTTTATATAACTTAATTTTCTTATTGTGTGTGAACATTTTGAAAAGCATTTTTATATAATTTAGATAACTTTTTATATTGTGTGTGAACATTTTGAAAAGCAGTCTTATCCAATAAAAAAAAGAAATTCAAGAAATGGTTCAGTTACTTGTTTATTTAAAAGAAAAGCTGTATACAAAAGTGAATGCAATGCAGTGGTTCATACAAAACAGCGAGAGTGCTGCTTGTTCTAGTCATGTGGTTGTGACGTCATCGTAAACAAATCCGTTCTACTCATCCAGACGACTTCGCAACGGTGCCGTTGCCAGATTTTTCCACTCTGGAACCCGTTCTCAAAAAATATCATTTTGGGGCACCCAAAATGCCAGTGCCGTGTGGACGCCAGGCCGAAACGATAAACAATTTTATCAGATTCACCTGAATCTGTTGCCGTGTGGACAGGGCCTTACTCAACAGTGGAAGGTTTTAACCAAACAATAAATATAACGTTTGGGATACACAGGTAAATACACATATCTACTTACCACCACATGCTTCCGCAGATTCGATGTGGAAGTTTTGTAGACTGATAGCTCTGTACAGCAGGGCAGGCACATTTTGCATTGCATTATTATGTTATTGCCTCGTTTGCGTTTGAATGCAAAGTACTGGCTGAGATACGGCCAAGGATTTCCCTTGCTGTCCAGCGCATCTGTTCCACGGGAATTCTCTTCTTGGCAATCCTCAACCTCCTCCATGACCTCCTCTATCTCTTGCTCGGCTACCTCGGCACCAGCCATCATCCAACGATACATGTAGGCTAATATGGATATTCCACGCGCGCGCCTGCGCCAGTTTCCTTTCAGTTCAGGCCAATTGTTTTTTTTTTCCCTGCATTTAATTTTTTTACTCAGTAACGGGCGGTTTTCAAATGTAGCGAAGTAAAATACTTGGTTCGAAATGTACTTGAGTAAAAGTAAAATTACTCATTTCAAAAACTACTTAAAAAATTACAAATTACACAAAAAATCTACTTCCCGGGGGGACATGCCTGGAACACCTCCCCAGGGAGGCGTCCAGGAGGCATCCGAGAAAGATGCCCGAGCCACCTCAGCTGATTCCTCTCGATGTGGAGGAGCAGCGGCTCTACTCCGAGCTCCTCCTGAGTGACTGTGCTTCTCACCCTATCTCTAAGGGAGCGCCCAGCCACCCTGCGAAGGAAACTCATTTCGGCCGCTTGTATCCACGATCTTGTTCTTTCGGTCATTACCCAAAGCTCATGACCATAGGTGAGAGTCGGAACGTAGATCGACCGGTAAATTGAGAGCTTCGCCTTTTGGCTCAGCTCCTTCTTCACTACGACGGACCGGTAACGCGACCGCATCACTGCGGAGGCTGCACCGATCCGCCTGTCAATCTCACACTCCATCCTTACCTCACTCGTGAACAAGATCCCAAGATACTTAAACTCCTCCACTTGAGGCAGGACTTCTCCACCAACCTGGAGAGGGCAAGCCACCCTTTTCCGGTCAAGAACCATGGCCTCGGACTTGGAGGTGCTGATTCTCATCCCAACCACTTCACACTCGACTGCAAACCGCCCCAGTGCATGCTGAAGGTCCTGGTTTGAAGAAGCCAACAGGACAACATCATCCGCAAAAAGCAGAGATGAAATCCTGTGGTTCCCAAACAGGATTCCTTCCGGCCCCTGGCTGCGCCTAGAAATTCTGTCCATAAAAATTATGAACAGAACCGGTGACAAAGGGCAGCCCTGCCGGAGTCCAACATGCACTGGGAACAGGTCTGACTTACTGCCGGCAATGCAAACCAGACTCTTGCTCCGTTCGTACAGGGACCGGACAGCCCTTAGCAAAGAGCCCCGAACCCCATACTCCCGAAGCACCCCCCCACAGAATACCACGGGGGACACGGTCGAATGCCTTCTCCAGATCCACAAAGCACATGTGGACTGGTTGGGCAAACTCCCATGAATCCTCGAGCACCCTATGAAGGGTATAGAGCTGGTCCAGTGTTCCGCGACCAGGACGAAAACCGCATTGTTCCTCCTGGATCCAAGGTTCGACTATTGGTCGAATTCTCCTCTCCAATACCCTGGAGTAAACCTTCCCTGGGAGGCTGAGAAGTGTGATTCCCCTATAATTGGAGCACACTCTCCGGTCCCCTTTCTTAAAAAGAGGGACCACCACCCCAGTCTGCCACTCCAGAGGCACTGTCCCCGACCGCCATGCGATGTTGCAGAGGTGTGTCAACCAAGACAGCCCCACAACATCCAGAGACTTGAGATACTCAGGGCGGATCTCATCCACCCCCGGTGCCTTGCCACCAAGGAGCTTGCAAACCACCTTAGTGACTTCGGCTTGGGTAATGGACGAGTCCACCTCTGAGTCATCAGCCTCAGTCTCCTCAGTGGAAGACATGACGTGGGATTGAGGAGATCCTCAAAGTATTCCTTCTACCGCCCGACAATGTCCCCAGTCAAGGTCAACAGCTCCCCACCCGCACTGTAAACAGTGTTGGCAGAGTACTGCTTCCCCCTCCTGAAGCACCGGACGGTTTGCCAGAATTTCTTCGAGGCCGACCGATAGTCCTTCTCCATGGCCTCCCCGAACTCCTCCCAATTCCGAGTTTTTGCCTCCGCAACTGCCCGAGCTGCAGCACGCCTGGCCTGCCGATACCCGTCAGCTGCCTCAGGAGTCCCGGAGGTCAACATGGCCCGATAGGACTCCTTCTTCAGCTTGACGGCATCCCTTACTTCCGGTGTCCACCACCGGGTTCGGGGATTGCCGCCACGACAGGCACCGGAGACCTTGCGGCCACAGCTCCGAACAGCTGCGTCCACAATGGAGGTAGAGAACATGGTCCACGCAGACTCAATGTCCCCCGCCTCCCTCGGAAGCTGGGAAAAGCTCTCCCGGAGGTGGGAGTTAACCCTTTGGTGACTGACCCCTTGAAAATGGTTCCTCCAGGAACGATGACTTTTCAGTTGTCAAGACAACGGAAAAACTAAAATACAAGAGCATTTTGTTTTGTGCACAAGAGCATTGTGACGTATCTTTCTGTTTTTGTATTTTAGTTTTTCCGTTGTCTTGACAACTGAAAAGTCATCGTTCCTGGAGGAACCATTTTCAAGGGGTCAGTCACCAAAGGGTTTAAAGACCTCCCCAACAGAGTGCTCAGCCAGACATTCCCAGCAGACCCTCACCATACATTTGGGCCTGCCAGGTCTGTCCAGCTTCCTCCTCCGCCAGCGGATCCAACTCACCACCAGGTGGTGATCAGTTGACAGCTCAGCCCCTCTCTTCACCCGAGTGTCCAAGACATAGGGCCGGAGATCAGATGAAATGACTACAAAGTCGATCATCGACCTCCGACCTAAGGTGTCCTGGTGCCACGTGCACTTATGGACACCCCTATGCTCGAACATGGTGTTCGTTATGGACAAACCGTGACTAGCACAGAAGTCCAATAACAAAACACCACTCGGGTTCAGATTGGGGAGGCCGTTCCTCCCAACCACGCCCCTCTAGGTGTCACTGTCGTCGCCCACGTGAGCATTGAAGTCCCCCAGTAGCACAATGGAGTCCCCAGTCTGAGCACCCCTCAGTACCTCTCCCAGGGACTCCAAGAAGGCCAGATACTCTATACTGCTATTTGGCCCGTAGGCACAAACAACAGCAAGAGCCCTCTCCCCAATCCGAAGGCGCAGAGAGGCGACCCTCTCATTCACTGGGGTAAACTCCAACACATGGCGGCTGAGCTGGGGATCTATAAGCAAGCCCACACCAGCCCGCCGCCGCTCACCACGGGCGACTCCAGAGAAGTGGAAAGTCCAGCCCCTCTCGAGGAGCTGAGTTCCAGAGCCCAAGCTGTGCGTGGAGGTGAGCCCGACTATCTCTAACCAGTACCTCTCAACCTCCCGCACAAGCTCAGGCTCTTTCCCCCCCAGTGAAGTGACATTCCATGTCCCAACAGCCAGCCGCTCTGTCCGGGGATCAGGTCGTCGAGGCCCCTGCCTTCGACTGCCACCCAATCCACACTGCACCAATCCCCTACTGCTACCTCTGTGGGTGGTTAACCCACAGGAGGTCGGGCCCACGTCACCTCTTCGGGCTGAGCCCAGCCGGGCCCCATGGGCAAAGGCCCGGCCACCAAGCGCTCGCATACGAGCCCCAACCCCGGGCCTGGCTCCAGGGTGGGGCCCCGGCTGCGTCATACCGGGCGACGTCACGGTCCTTGATTTTTTCTCCATAGGGGTTTTTGGTGAACTATGTCTCTCAGCTGGCCTGGGAACGCCTCGGTGTTCTTCCTGAGGAGCTGGCCGAGGTGTCTGGGGAAAGGGAAGTTTGGGCTTCCATGCTTAGACTGCTGCCTCCGCGACCCGGTCCCGGATAAGTGGAAGAAGACGAGACGAGACGAGACGAGACAAAAAATCTACTTAATTACAGTAATATGAGTAAATGTAATTCGTTACTTTCCACCTCTGGTGACTGGACAGTGATTGCATTTCAGTGCAGCATGACTGCAATGCACCGATGAACAAATGCAGTGGAACAGGGAATTACATACACGTCTATCACAACGTCAGTGATTAATTTTTAAAATGCAACCCTCCACTGACTGTTTTTCACAATCATGCTACATCAGAGCTGTGCACTGAAGATTTTGCTTTTCAGTGGAATGTGTTATCACAAACAAAAAGCAATACTGGTTGGGTATTCCATTTCCTGTTCCCCTCACCCTCCCGTGTGATTGCTTTTATATCCAGTCTGTAATCCTCTTCATGGTAAAAAACAGTAAAATAGATGAAACAGTGAAATGATCTATTCACTAGTTTATGATACAAATATTCATATCATCTTTTGCTTTTGTACATTTTCCTTTTTTTAAATAAGAAACCATGGGGATGTGAAATTTTGCACTCTCTCAGAGCTCAGAGTTCTTCTCCCAACCGCTCTTTTATTCAGAAACACAATTAACTTTTTAATTTCAGCAACTTTCTTTAAAATCGCAGCAGAAGAAAATTCACGCAGCCGGTCAGTATGCAGCAAACCCTGACGCAGCAAGGAGATTTTACAAGAACAAGTTTTACAACTGCCTGGAGATACAAAGTAGAGATAAAATAATTCTTTGGACCTGCAGTGCTGCAGATGACAAAATGCCGTAAAAACGCTGCAATGAAGCGACGATTTATGGTGCTGCTGTGAGACGAAGTAAAGAACTGTCTGATTAAATCACAGTCAGTTCAGACATCAACATAAACACACAAATTGATCACACTGTGGCTGAAACAAACACGCAAATACACTATTGGACATGAGGAATAATAACAGATCATTTTAACTGAGTCATTTGATGAAAATAGTAACTGTAGGTTAGTTGACCAACCTGAACAGGTTTTAGATTTGTGTGTTCAAGGTTCCTCTGTATTTTCTTGTCCAAAATGCATTTCCTAATTTTCACAATTGCATGCTGTTACCACTGTCTTTTTTTCTCCTCTGATTTGTTTAATAAGTTTCAGCCACAGCAGGATCACTATCACATGACTATGACGGAGGCCTCATCCACACATGTACAGATATTTTTCAAAATGTCTCATCTCATCTTTGTCTGCTTATCCGGGGCTGGGTCACGGAGGCAGCAGTCTGAGCATAGAAGCCCAAACTTCCCTTTCCCCAGACACCTCGGCCAGCTCCTCGGGAAGAACACCGAGGTGTTCCCAGGCCAGCCGAGAGACATAGTCCCTCCAGCGTGTCCTGGGTCTTCCCTGGGGCCTCCTCCTGGGGGGACACGCCTGGAACACCTCCCCAGGGAGGCGTCCAGGAGGCATCCGAAAGAGATGCCCGAGCCACCTCAGCTGATTCTTCTCGATGTGGAGGAGCAGTGGCTCTACTCCGAGCTCCTCCCGAGTGACTGTGCTTCTCACCCTATCTCTAAGGGAGCGCCCAGCCACCCTGCGAAGGAAACTCATTTCAGCCGCTTGTATCTGCGATCACAAGATTCTTTCGGTCATTACCCAAAGCTCATGACCATAGGTGAGAGTCGGAACGTAGATCGAATGGTAAATCGAGAGCTTCGCCTTTTGGCTCAGCTCCTTCTTCACCACAACGGACCAGTAAAGCGACCGCATCACTGCGGAGGCTGCACTGATCCGCCTGTCAATCTCATGCTCTATCCTTCCCTCACTCGTGAACAAGATCCGAGATACTTAAACTCCTCCACTTGAGGCAGGACTTCTCCACCAACCTGGAGAGGGCAAGCCACCCTTTTCCAGTCGAGAACCATGGCCTCGGACTTGGAGGTGCTGATTCTCATCCCAGCCGCTTCACACTCGACTGCAAACCACCTCAGTGCATGCTGAAGGTCCTGGTTCGAAGAAGCCAACAGGACAACATCATCCGCAAAAAGCAGAGATGAAATCCTGTGGTTCCCAAACAGGATTCCTTCCAGCCCCTGGCTGCACCTAGAAATTCTGTCCATAAAAATTATGAACAGAACTGGTGACAAAGGGCAGCCCTGCTGGAGTCCAATATGCATTGGGAACAGGTCTGACTTACTGCCGACAATGCGAACCAGACTCCTGCTCCATTTGTATAGGGACCGGACAGCCCTTAGCCAGGCCCGTTTCAAGCTATTTGGGGGCCCTAGGCAAAGGGGGATCTGGGGCCCATAATTATCCCCCCCTCGACAAAAGGCCTTATGGCCGCCTACCCACTGAAGACTTAATAAATAAACATCACACATATTGTAATCATTCTTATGATTTTTACTTAATAAATGAACTCTTTACATTATTATAAATAATTATCAAACCCAATTAAACACAACAATAGACAAAATACACACACACACACACACACACACACACACACACATATATAAATCAAATATGAAAATAAGACAAAGTAATATAAAATGTGCAAATAACACAACACTAAATATTTACAGTATATATACAAGTAGAAATAACTTCAAATGGTGATTAAATGATTACAAACATGAATAAGAATCGTAATAAGAACCAGCACACACAAAAGTGCAAAAGGTATAGAAAAACATAAAAATTTAAGAATACACAACTAGAATCATGGGCAAAATGTCTAAAACTGCTGCTTGCGGGCTTTGGCTTCAGCAAAGGCAGCCACAATACCCTCCATGTCCAAAGACCTGCGGACATCACATTCAATTGACATCAGTGCCAGTCCGGAGAGCCTCTCTTGGCCCATGGTGGACCTCATATAGTTCTTAATAAGCTTCAGAGCTGAAAAGCTCCTCTCACTTGAGGCAACTGACACAGGAAGTGTAAGAAGTAAACGTAGTGCAATGCTTAAATTGCTGTACAAGTCACTGTTATAAACACTGTCTACAAGATAACTACCATTAACGTAAGCTAGCTACCAAATTTGCTTGTTGACCCGATTGGCATTAATGAGTGTGTACATTCTCACTTACCAGTGTCTTGTTTTTTTCTGTCTTCCTCTTCCCTTTTCTACTTTCTCTTCTGGCTCCCTGAGGGGTAATTTCGCTTCATATTTGATTTTGTTTTGTTTTTTTGCCACGGAGCTCTGCAACCACTTGACTGGACGGAGATGGGCATTGAGGGGTTGACAACAGACTGTCATTGCACTTTTCGGCCAAAGCATGTAGGGAGGCGCTGTTGTGCATTAGGGGGCCCCCCTTGGAACTAGGGTATTTCAACAAGTGTCATTAGGTGCTGCGCTGCCGCGCTCAAAAAGTTGTCATTGCTATTGAATACATAACCAGTCGTTCAGCAGCGGGGGCCCTTCAAGGGCTGGGGCCCTAGGCAATTGCCAAGTCTGCCTACCTTGTTGCAACGGGTCTGCCCTTAGCAAAGAGCACCGAACCCCATACTTCTGAAGCACCCCCCACAAAATACCACGAGGGACACGATCGAATGCCTTCTCCAGATCCACAAAGCACATGTGGACTGGTTGGGCAAACTCCCATGAATCCTCGAGCACCCTATGAAGGGTATAGAGCTGGTCCAGTGTTCCATGACCAGGATGAAAACCACATTGTTCCTCCTGGATCCGAGGTTCAACTATTGGCCTAATTCTCCTCTCCAGTACCCTGGAGTAAACCTTCCCGGGGAGGCTGAGAAGTGTGATTCCCCTATAATTTGAACACACTCTCCGGTCCCCTTTCTTAAAAAGAGGGACCACCACCCCAGTCTGCCACTCCAGAGGCACTGTCCCTGACTGCCACATGATGTTGCAGAAGCGTGTCAGCCAAGACAGCCCCACAACATCCAGAGACTTGAGATACTCAGGGCGGATCTCATCCACCCCCAGTGCCTTGCCACCGAGGAGCTTGCAAACCACCTCAGTGACTTCGGCTTGGGTAATGGACGAGTCCACCTCTGAGTCATCAGCCTCCACTTCCTCAGTGGAAGGCATGACGGTGGGATTGAAGAGATCCTTGAAATAGGAGAAATTTTTTTTAAAATACGTGTTTTTTTTTCAAAACGTATTTAAAAAAAAATTCCATCTACACCAGAGTTTTCAAAGATATCTTTGTCCACACAAAAACTGCAAAAACCATTTGAAACTCTCACATAATCACGCCGGTCTCGCACTATTACATCAAGAAGAACCTTTTGTCTTGAAGTGTATTCCTGCCATGCCAGAAAAAAGAAAAATAACCTCAGTGAGGCTGTAGCTCATACCGGATACTGTTGTTGTGTGTGAGTTTGAAATCTGATAAATCCTGTGGGAGGAGTAGCGATTTTTGTGAAATTGCATATGACCCCTGTGTAGCCGCATCCATGGCAGGTGGTGCCACCTGGTGAACAATTCTTGTTGGAGTATGTCTTCAGAGTCTTCTGGGTGAATTTCAGTGAAAACATCCCAGCAGTTTATGAACAGTAGTGTTGGGTGTGACGAGTCACCCAAAATTTTCAGACACCCATAAAATCGGAAATATGACAGGTGGCGCCACCGTCTGGACAACTTTTCTGCACACCCACCTGGAGAACAGTATATGTGAGTTTGATTGAAATCCGATCAATCCTGTAGGAAGAGTAGCGATTTTTGTAAATTGTGGATGGATGACGATAACAGATGATGGACGGATGACGGACGGATGACGTGATCGCATAAGCTCAGCCAGCCTGGTCTACAGCTGGATGAACTAAAAAACGGATCGGGATCATGTTTTGACGTGAAAAGTTTATTGTTATATTATAACAAGATGTGGTTTTTTTCATGTTTTAACAAGATGTTTTGACGTTATTGTGACGTATGGCCTAAACATTTCTTATAATAATAGTATCTTTTTTATCTTGTTATAACATGATAGGTTATTATTATAACAAAATATTTCATGTTATAAACACGATAATTTATACTGTTAGGCTATAAAGTGAAATAAAGTGTTTGAATGAGGAAACGGTGTTCGGAGATCGGATAAACTGAGGAATATGGCACAGTTGCATGATTTGATTAAGCTCTACTTCAAGCTTGGATTCTGGGCGAGATTCTGCTGTTATTGAGCACAGGGGGATTGATATCGTAAGAAGTACGTGTTCACTATGAAGCATTTTACACATCATGGGGATCCACATCCACCTGAGACCAACTTATCTCCTTATAACATGAAATGTTTCATGTTACAGCAATATAAATAGTAAAAGTTTGTGTCATATTAATGGGAAAATATCTTTAAATGTGAAAAACATTTTGTTGTCAGAATAAACTTTTCATGTGATGAACATGACACTGATCCAGTTTTTATTTTTGTGCTGTAGCAGCAATACGCTTCTGTGATTTTGATCTGCATAAAAACACCAACCAAAAGTTATAAAAGGAAAAATGAAAAACTAGATCAAGAGTCAGTAATTTGCGCTAGCTGTTATAAACCGGGACGTCTGGTCACCATACCCTATAGATCTGGAATGGTAAGAGATACAGAATGACGCTTAGTGAGGAAAAGTTGCGCCCTGCCGCCCTGAACAAAATGAAACAAACTGATTGAAAAAAATCATGAAAATTGACAGAGTTATAAGTGATTGAAAAAAATTCCGTTTTTCATGGATCATTCCGGATCAGTGATCCAGATCAGCACCAAAAGTCATAGCAGTGTAATTCAGCCCTGGGGTATTCTTCATGTGAAATTTGGTCAAGTCAAGTTTGTTTTTTATAGCACTTTTAACAATAGACATTGTTGCAAAGCAGCTTTACAGAATTTTAGTGACTTTAAACATGAGCTAATTTTATCCCTATTTATCCCAATGAGCAAGCCATTTGTTGATGACTGGTTGAAAACTGAGGGACAAGTAGCATCCTAAAATGTTAGTATAATAATAATAAGGTGGCACGGTGGTGTAGTGGTTAGCACTGTCGCCTCACAGCAAGAAGGTCCGGGTTCGAGCCCCGTGGCCGGCGAGGGCCTTTCTGTGTGGAGTTTGCATGTTCTCCCCGTGTCCACGTGGGTTTCCTCCGGGTGCTCTGGTTTTCCCCACAGTCCAAAGACATGCAGGTTAGGTTAACTGGTGACTCTAAATTGACCGTAGGTGTGAATGTGAGTGTGAATGGTTGTCTGTGTCTATGTGTCAGCCCTGTGATGACCTGGCGACTTGTCCAGGGTGTACCCCGCCTTTCGCCCGTAGTCAGCTGGGATAGGCTCCAGCTTGCCTGCGACCCTGTAGAAGGATAAAGCGGCTAGAGATAATGAGATGAGATAATAATAATAATAATAATAACACACAAAAAGTGTTCATCCAGGTCTTATCCGAAATTTCCATCCTCTGTGAAGTTTGTCACAGCAGAGTGGTGGATTCAGCAGCAGTACAACCATACAGCATTCCTCATATTCCTCAAAGACACAGCGGCTTCTTTATAATTTATTTCAAGGCATGTTCTTGGGTGTATGACTTCCAGGTGTGATGATGTAGAACACATCTGAAACAACTTATTTGAAATTTCCCACCAATTCCAGCTTGACAGGTGAATTACTGTGAATTACTGTTCATTACTATCATCAGTGTCTCACAGTAGCTCAGGAACATTGTGCTGTCGAGAGTTCTTCCATTCCCCAGAAAAGAATCCTCTCCAGTGACAATTTTATCCAGGTTTATGAGCACAGAGTCTGACAGGAAGTCAGGAAAATCTGAACTGCATAAGCTATAGATTTTCATCTCAGCTACAAAAAAAAGAACAGGACGGAAAAAAAAGAAGGGAAAAAATATGAGAAGAGAGACAGCAAGAGCAGCTGATGGTTTGAATAAAGATGTTCTATCTAAAGAAAGACTGGATCTAATTCAAGAACGGCAAACATCTTTCTGTCCATTACTGAAATTTCTTCCCATTCTGGTTTCTCCTTTGCAAATCAGAGGAGGAGAGGAAGGAGATGGAGAAAGAAGAGGAGGCGGAGGAGACATGAGGCTTAATCACAGCTCCACCTGTCTCACTCATCGCCAACACCAGACAGGAGCTTGGCCATGGATAGATCTGGCTGTGCGAAAGAGAGAGAGAGAGAGAGAGAGAGAGAGAGGACAATGTGGGATGTCAGAGAAAGAAAGAGAAAAAAAGAAAGAGAAAAAAAGATGTTCATAAGAATAAAATTTAATTTAAGTGATAGTGTGAGTGACAGTGTGAAAGACAGAAAAAGAACAAGAATGAGAGAGAGAGAGAGAGAGAGAGAATGATAGAGGATACATAAACTGAGAAGTTCTTCATTCTTCTCATTCTTTCATTCCTCTCTGAGGTAGAAGGAGGAATAAGAATTTATCATCACTGACCTTTCAGATAGCAAGAAGAAACTACAGTTATATTTATCACACATCTGTCTGCCCTCCTTTGAGTGACCTTTTTGGTTGCAAAATGATGAACACCACTCTCTCTCTCTCTCTCTCTCTCTCTCTCTCTCTCTCTCTGTAGTGATTAAAAAACAAAAATACCGAACCAAGCTAGAAAAAGATGTATTTATTTTAAAAATGGATGCAGCATTGCCATGGAGGAGAACTAAGGTGACAGGAAGTTGATGTAACCTGTAATAATGAGAACATTTTCAGTGTGAGGATCTGAACTCTGAGCAATAACGCTGAAATCCCTTTCTGCTTAAACCTCGAATATTAAAATTTACACCACATGCACAGACGGTGAATGTTTTAAAGCATCAGCAAAATAAAAAAAAAGTTTATATTTGAATAAAAAAAAGTGAAACATGAATACTGTTATTAGTGTCTTACCTCCATTAAAGCAGCGGTTCGTAATATGTTGAAGATGCACTGGGTAAAATGTGAGCTCTAGCAGAGCTAAAAATATTGTGTGGTGCCCCCTAGCACTCGGGCTTGGACACAGACTCAGGAGACAGAAGTGCAGTGGAAAAACAAGTGCTCTTTTTATTTACACAAGTGGCAGGGAGTGGGGGAAAAGGGATTGAGGGTGTGAGGCATCAATAGTTCATCCTGTTGTGGTGTGATAATGTCCCCTTGAGGCTGTGTAGGCTCCACTGCTCAGGGAAGGTGTTGGGGAGGAGAGCTGCTTTGGTCTGATGACAGCTGAGCATTGTCAGGACTGGGATCTTTCAGTAGACAGAGAGCAGCACAGACTCTTTACTTCCTAGACTGGTCTCAGAGGCATCGGTGTGCATCAGGGAAGGCCATGAGAAGTCTGGGTTTCAGAGCACTGGCTCACTGCTGAAGGCTGTTTTCAGCGTGGCAAAGCCTGCTCCACTTCTGCCGTCCATCTGACTTTGTCTGGTTCACCTTTCCTGTTTAAGTCTGAGAGGGGAGAGGCTATAGAGGAGTTCAGCACAAATCTTTGATAATACCCTGCCAAGCCCAAGAAACCATGTACCTGGTGTTTGGTGTTGGGGCGGGGGTAGTATTTTACAGCCTCAATCTTTTTTTTCCCTGGGGATTCAGGAGGCCCCAGCAGATATGATAGCCTGGGTACTGTACTTCGGTGAGTCCTAGGTGGTACTTCCAGGGGTTGGCTGTCAGCCCGTCTTACCAGGGTTCAAGCAGCACCTGATGGATCTGGTGCACATATTCGTGCCAGGTGTAGGAGTGGATGATGATGTCATTGAGGTAGGTGGTTGCATAGGGCCAGTGGGGCCATAGGAGGACATCCATTAAATGCTGGAAAGTCTCAGGTGCCCTGTGTAGGCCAAAGGGGAGAACCTGGTACTGCCAGTGGCCCATGGTGGTACTGAACACTGTTTTAGGTCTGGAGATGGGAGTGAGGGTCACTTTCCAATATCCTTTTGTGAAGTCCAGCATAGAGTTGAAGTGGGATCTCCCCAGGCATTTGATGAGATCATCCACTTGGGGTGTGGAATACCGTAGCTGTTGAACTCTGAGACTTGATTCAGCCTTCTGAAGTCATTGCATAGCCACAGGGATCCATCGGGCTTGGGGACTGTGACTATGGGGTTGGACCATGGGCTGGTGGACTCTTCAATGTGAGGTCATTGTGCACTGGAGCATGTGCATTGGAGCATGCGCTACTTTTGCCTCGATAGCCTGACAGTGGACCTCTGGGACCCAGTAGGGCCTTTGTCAAATCACCACTCCTGGTGGCATCTTGATTTCATGTTGAAGTACACCTGAGTTCCACTGAGAACATGTCATCAAAATGGTCCTCCAGTTTCTGAGCTCCTGCTTCTGAGCTCTTCTCTGAGGTAGACTTGCTCACCAGCTGGGCTGGGAGGGATGGAGAGGGCTGAGAGCACTGGCTGAGAGCACAGATTCAATCCATTTTTTAAAAAAATGGTGGTGTAGGAAATTGCAGGCCCTGCTGGGGGTGAGGAGGAGCACTCTATCCCCTGAGTGGAATTCCTAGGGCCATGCAGGGCATTTGTAAGCCTGTTGTTGCTCCTTCTGTGCTGCCTGCATGTGATCCTTCACAATTGGCCTCACCAATTACATTACATTACATTACAGGCATTTAGCAGATACTCTTATTCAGAGCGACATACAACATACACAGAGCAGCCTGCGGAGCAGTTGGGGGTTAGGTGCCTTGCTCAAGGGCACTTCAGACTTTCCTGCTGGTCCAGGGAATCAAACCGGTGACCTTTTAGTCCCAAAGCTGCTTCTCTAACCATTAGGCCATGGCTTCCTGTGACGGAGCAGCTCCGTCACTGACTGCGGCCAGCGCAACACACACACACACACACACACACACACACACACACACACACACGTACTATGCATCTCTCTTCCCCTCCCCGAACAATAGCGCGACCAAGGGTGCACACTTGGTAGCACAAATGTAGTACACTCAAACAGATGAAAACTTACCCAGTCTATAGAAACGCACCGCCATAACCTACCCATCCACTTCTGGCGGCAAAACCGGGCGGGAGAATAGGCGTCATTATATAGAGGGATGACGCGGGGGGAAGACGGGTCAGGTGATGCAAAAATAATGTTTTAATAATAACGTCAATCTGGCCAAGGTCAAGCCATTTCTCTCGTAGAGGGAAAGATGACCAAACGTGTATATTTTTGTGGGATGTTTGGGATGATTATTTACGGGAAAAACAGACACTACAATGAAGGGAAGCTGTTTATGTTTTTTTAGGCCTAGTGGGAGGGGCTACGGGGATAAAAAGGGGCTGCCTGGGCCCTACTAGGAGAGTGTGGTGAGTTACAGAGAAGGTAACAGGGAGTCTTGTGTTGAGTTGTTGAAGAGCTCATTGTATTTTTTTCTCCCCCCCATTTGTGTATATAGTGCGTTTTTGCTTAATTTTTGTTTTATTTTGTTTCTTTCCCGTTATTTGGATTTTGGGTTGTAAATACTGGCACTGCTTGCATCTGGTGAGGTGAGGACAATAAAGAAAAAAAACCCACAACCCTATTTTCCGACTGAGCTTGTTTTTTTTTTTGGGGGGGGGTTCAAAAGAACCCCGCAACATATGGTGTCAGAAGTGGGATGGCTAGTCGGAAAAAAAACCCTCCTTCCCAGGCGCACCGGCCTGCGTTCCCAGCAGAGAGAGCAGCCAGTGGAAATGGTGGCCGGTGGTGCCGGCCCAGAGTGGGAAATGGACAAAGAGGATAAGGAGGACACCTGGTGGGCCCCAGCTGTTTCTGCAGCCCCGGCGGCGACAGGCGAATCAGGAGGAGAGTTGGTGGTTATGATACAGGACTTTTTGGCAGCACAACAAAAGAGAGAGGAGGGCCTGCTGGCAGCGATCAGGGGCCTGAGGGCTTCTCTTCCATCAGCTCAACCTGCTGTCCTGCCATGCCAAAGGAATTTGCCAGGCGCCACTACCGCACCCAGCACAGCGACGGCCAGCAGTCCCAGAATGGAACTGCCCACACCAGCACCCCGACATGTGCAGAGGGACACACCACCAGAGGTGTCACCAGCAGCATCCATCCCGTTTCCAGAGGCGGACCAGCCAAGACCAGACTGGAGGCCCTATGGCGAGCCCAGAATTCCCCAATACCAACTTGGAGAGGACATTGAAAACTATCTACTACGCTTTGAGCGTATGGCAAAAACATGGCATTGGCCAGAGAGTGAGTGGGCATGCCGCCTTGTGCCACTGCTGATGGGGAAGGCGCTGGAGGCCTACACAGCGATGGATGAGGAGAGGGCCCACTGGTATCCAGACCTGAAGATGGCACTTCTGGCCAAATTTGACATCTCTCCAGAAACCTACTGGCAGCAGTTCAGGTCTATGACAGTGCCACCTGGCAAGAACCCGACTGAGACCTACCACTGCCTGAAGGGACTCTACCGGCACTGGATACGGCCAGAGCAGCACATCAAGGAGCAGATTGGGGAGATCATCATCCTGGAGCAGCTACTGCGGGTCCTGTCACTGGAAGTACGAACCTGGGTAAAGGAGCATGAGCCAGCAGAGGGGCTCACGGCTGCCAAGCTGGCAATGCAGTACCTCAACGCCCGGAGAGGGGGCCCAGCTTCACGCTCCACCAGTGCAACACCCCGACCAGCATTCCAGCCACCGCAGTCATGGCCCGGGAGGACAGAACATCGACCGGAGGTTCCAGGTACCACCACCAGCACCGCCCCAAACCAACAAGCCTATGGTAAGGAGTTTGTGTGTTTTTATTGCCAGCAGCCAGGCCACAAAGCATCCGTTTGTCCTATACGGAAGGCAAAGGTCACTGGTGCCTGCTATGCACCACGTCTGGGGGGGGGCCCAATGAAAATAACACCGGTCGAATGCAACACCATAAAATTGTCAGTATAAATGGGCAGCAGGTTACTGCTGTCTTGGACACTGGGAGTTTCACATCCCTGATTAAACGCTGCTTGGTGCTGGTCGGCTGTGTGGACTACAGCAGACAGACAGACATTGTGTGTGTGTATGGGGATAAGCATCCCTATCCCAAAGCAGACATAACAGTGACTATTGATGAACAATCTTACCTGTTGACTTTTGGTGTAGTTGAGAACTTGCCTGTTGATATAATTTTTGGACGTGATTTACCTCTGTTGATGAACTTATTGCATGAGAGGGAAGTGCCAGCAAAAACAGACAGTGGGGAGGAGGGAGGTGCAAATGTGTCATGTCCTGTGATCACCCGAGCCCAAGCTAAAGGTGTCCAATCACTCCCAGACTTGGACAGTAGTCTGTGCGAGGGTGGCACTAAGGGCCCAAGAAAATCCCATCGCCAACGCCGCTTTGAGAAGCAGCTGAGGCAAACTGAGCCGGAGGGGGAAAGTGCAGCTAAAGAAATGTGGGAAGTGCCTCAAAATATTTCTGAGCTGTAGAGGGAGGATAAAACTTTGGTAACATTGTTTGCTAAGGTGGGGAATGAGGCAAATGGAAGTCATGTGGGGAGGGAAATGTTCATTCTGGATAATGATGTGCTGTATGCTGCTGATAGTGAACATAGGCGCCTGGTTATCCCTGCTAGCTGTAGACAACTAATCATGCATCTAGCACACACACTCCCATGGGCTGGACACCTTGGCCATAACAAAACATACATACGCATCAGTTCACGTTTTTATTAGCCCTCCATGTACACAGACATCCAGAAATATTGCACCACATGTCCCACATGCCAGAAAACATGCCCTGGCCGCAAGTCTGACAGAGCATTCCTGCAATCACTTCCAGTCATCTCCACTCCATTTCGCAGGATTGCAATGGACATTGTTGGGCCCTTGGTGAAAAGTAGCAGAGGTCATCAGTACATCTTAGTTGTCTGTGACTATGCCACGCGTTTCCCTAAGGCCTTTCCCCTGCGGACCATCACTGCTCCCATGGTACTGCGGGCGTTGGTGCAATTATTTTCCAGAGTGGGAATACCAGATGAGATCCTCACGGACCAAGGGACGAACTTCACGTCACGGTTGATGCAGCTTTTCCAGAAGCAACTGGGCATCACAGCCATTAAAACCACGCCCTACCATCCACAGACCGATGGCCTGGTGGAAAGATTCAACCAGATGCTGAAGAGGATGCTGCAGAAATTCATGGATGATACTGGCAAAGACTGGGACAGATGGCTGCCCTTCCTGCTTTTTGCCTACCGGGAAGTTCTCCAGGCTTCAACCGGTTTTTCCCCATTCGAACTGTTGTATGGCTGGGAGGTACAGGGACCCTTGGACCTCCTATGAAAGAGCTGGGAAGGGTCCTCCACCACTTCAAGCGACAGAGGGGTGGTGCAGTTCATGCTGGAGATGAGGGACCGGCTGGAAAGATACCAGGAGGAGGCCAAGGTCAACCTGCAAGAGGCCCAGAAGAGCCAGAAGGCCTGGTATGACCAACACGCCCGACACCAGGAGTTCCAGCCTGGCCAAAAAGTCCTGTTGCTGCTCCCCTCCTCCAACAGCAAGCTCCTGGCAAAATGGCAAGGGCCATACCGCATCACCCGCAAGATGGGGCCGGTGACCTACGAAGTACATCACCCAGACAGGAAAAAAAACCAAACAAACATCATATCAACCTGCTGAAAGAGTGGAAAGAATGTGGTGTCCAGGCTCCAGAAAAGGCGCTGCTGGTGAGGGAGGTGAACCTGGAAGATGAGGACGAGGTGGAACCCGAAGAGCTAGCGGTGCCTGCAACGCCAGTGCTGGAGCACCTTGAACTGCAGCAAGCTGCACAGCTGATTGGGCTCTTCCAGGAGGTCCCTTCCCTCTTTGCGGCAAGGCCAGGCAAGACCACTCTGGTCGAACATGTGGTATGTCTTAAGGACAGCCAACCAGTCCATCAATGTCCCTACCGTGTCCCACAACAGCTGGTGGGGAAATTGAAGCAGGAGATAGAGGAGATGCTGAAGCTTGGGGTAATTGAGCTTTCCAACTCGGAGTGGTGCAGACTGGTAGTCATCGTTTTCAAGAAGGATGGCTCACTATGCATCTGTATTGACATCAGAAAACTCAATTCCATCTCTGAGTTCGATGCATACCCCATGCCCAGAATTGACGAGTTGCTGGAAAAGATTGGAGCAGCCAGATACATCACCACCCTGGATCTGTGTAAGGGATACTGGCAGGTGCCCCTGGAGAAGTCATCCCGGCCATACACAGCATTCCAAACACCAGCGGGACTTTTCCAGTTTACAGTGATGCCATTTGGCCTGCATGGAGCACCTGCCACCTTCCAGTGATTGATGGATCGAGTCCTCCAGGGTTGTGACCACTGCAGTGCAGCCTATTTGGATGATGTGGTGATCTTCAGCAACACCTGGGAGGAACATTGTGAACATCTCTCCCTGGTCCTGAGGAGAATCCAGGAGGGGGGATTGACCCTCAACCTCTTGAAGTGTGAGTGGGCCCGGCAGGAGACCCAATACCTAGGCTACCAACTGGGGCGAGGACAGGTGCAGCCGCAAGTGGATAAGGTTGAAGCTATCCAAAACTCGCTACAGCCCCGCACCAAGAAAGAGGTCCGGTCCTTCCTGGGATTGGCCGGTTGGTACAGACGGTTCGTGCCTCAGTTTGCCACCATCACCACCCCCCTCACAGCACTGACCAGCAAGGACCAGCGGAACCCCATAACCTGGTCCACGGACTGTGAAACCACCTTCCGAACCCCGAAGAGCTACGTGTGTTCCTCACCTGTTCTCCAGAGCCCTGATTTCAGTAAACAGTTTCTGGTTCAAGTGGATGCCTCTGCAGTGGGCCTTGGGGCAGTCCTGGCTCAAGGAGGCAGGGGAGAGGAACAACCAATTCTGTACCTAAGCCGCAAGCTGCAGCCATGTGAGACCAGGTATTCCACAGTGGAAAAAGAGGGCCTGGCCATAAAGTGGGCACTGGAAAGCCTGAGGTACTACCTGCTTGGACGAGAGTTTGACCTGGAGACCGACCACAGAGCTCTAACCTGGATTAACTCCATGAAAGACCACAACAGCCACCTAACTCGTTGGTACCTTTCACTCCAGCCGTACCGGTTCACCATCCGCCACAGAGCAGGCAAGGCCAATGTGGTGGCAGACTACCTTTCGAGGTTGCCACACATCGCCAACCTCTGGGAGGAGGGGGATAATGTGACGGAGCAGCTCTGTCACTGACTGTGGCCAGCGCAACACACACACACACACACACACACACACACACACACACACACACACGCACACACACGCACTACACATCTCTCTTCCCCTCCCCGAACAATAGCGCTACCAAGGGTGTACACTTGGTAGCACAAATGTAAAGACGCAAACAGATGAAAACTTACCCAGTCTATAGAAACGCACTGCCATAACCTACCCATCCGCTTCTGGCGGCAAAACCGGGCGGGAGAATAGGTGTCATTATATAGAGGGATGACGCGGGGGGAAGACAGGTCAGGTGATGCAAAAATAATATGTTTTAATAATAATGCCAATCTGGCCAAGGTCAAGCCATTTCTATCATAGAGGGAAAGATGACCAAACGTGTATATTTTTGTGGGATGTTTCGGATGATTATTTATGGGAAAAACAGACACTACAATGAAGGGAAGCTGATTATGTTTTTTTTTAGGCCTAGTGGGAGGGGCTACAGGGATAAAAAGGGGCTGTCTGGGCCCTACTTGGAGAGTGTGGTGAGTTACAGAGAAGGTAACAGGGAGTCTTGTGTTGAGTTGTTGAAGAGCTCATTGTTTTTTTTTCTCCCCCCATTTGTGTATATAGCACGTTTTCGCTTAATTTTTGTTTTATTTTGTTTCTTTCCCATTATTTGGATTTTGGGTTGTGTAGGTATCATGCCGCCATCTTGTGTCAGAACTACAATTCCCAGGCAACTTCTGTGTGACCTACGTCACGCGTAGGCGGGATCACCTACGTCAGTCTGCCATGCACGCATAAATCCAAGTGGAAGCTCCACCATCTTTGTCTCTCACGTCTGGCTTCTGATGAATCTGGACGTATAAAGAGGCGCTCTCCACCCAGAAAGACGTCTTCTTTCTTGCAAGATCCATCACTCAGCGCGATTTTCTTTCTTACCCTTGGCAAAAGTAAACTCTACAGTCGCGCGATCTTTAAACTCAACCTGAGTTACAACCGGTTTACTTGCATTAGAAGTGACGTCACGACTGCAGCCCAGGCAGTTAAAAGTTAAGAAGCGATTGAATCCTTTTTAACTCAAAGCGCTGTGCATCTTATTCTGATCAGAGATTTTTCCTCACGAACGCTGAGGTTCGGACCAAGAATCCTCTGCTTTCCACGGGAACCACCCAAGTGCTCCGCTGGACCCGAAAGTTTTCTCCGCCTCCATCACGAGCGGCTCACGTGCTCCCACGGCGAGGCCCGAAACTACACCGGCGAATAGTTCTTCATATCTTGCTAAAGGCAGGATTAAGTAAGATTTTGGCATTTGGGCATAATTAGGATAGTCTTAGGAATTTGCTTTTATTTGAAATAGTGTGAATTTAAACCCAGGTTTATCTGTTACACTGTTAGACACGCAGCGTGTTGATTTATTTTGGTTCTATGTTCTCTCAATTGTTTAATAGATAGGCTGCGCATGCTTCTCTCTTTTATTCTTACTAACATTATAATTTCATTATTATACATCTTGATCTCAAGATTTCAGTGGATTCAGTATGGTTATGAGCTAGTGGGTTAGCTACAGCTTCCCTTTTGTCTGCTTAGCAACACAAAGCTAATCAAGGCCTACCATGTGCTCAGCAGGCCATCAGGCCTGATAAACCACACCTCAGCTAGAAATCCACAAGCTAGCTTTTAGTTAGCTACGGCTAATACCCTTGTCTTTAGCAACACGTGCTCAGTAGGCCTCACCAGGCCTAACAAACACACTTTAGCTAGGCCATAGGGCCTTTAGCAAACTCACACTAGCAACACAAAGCTAAACACAGAGCTAATCCTTTGTTCTGTTTAGATAACATTCTTTTGTTTAGCTACCAACAAGCTAGGCCTCCACCACGTGTAGTTAGCTACACGAGGCTAAACACATGGTCAAGTCCTACACACACACACACACACACACACACACACACACACACACACACCTCACTGCTTGTATATATTGATTTATTATTTTATCTTTTTATCTTTGTATAATAAATTCATTTATTAAACAAACTGTGTTTATTTGTGTGAACAACAATATCTGAAGTCCCCAATCTTCTCAAAGAATTCAAAAAGGGTGCATATAAAAGTTATGTAATGTGGTAAGTGATTGTAATAATTTGGAAATATACCATAATTTAGCTGTTTGGTAATTTATTATTAAGCACCAGGATTAATGGTATGATTCACTAAATGATTCATTGAACGATTCACCAAATGATTCACTAAACGATTCACTAAATGATTCACTGAATGAGACTGATTCTATGGTATGATTCAATTCAAACGAGTCAAAGTAAACGATTCAATGGGATTGATTCATTTTAATTATTGACCTTCAAAATTTAATGAGACTGATTTAACGAGATTGATTGATCACTTAATTTCAATAATTAACTGATTGCACCCACAGGTTGTAAATACTGGCACTGCTTGCATCTGGTGAGGTGAGGACAATAAAGAAAAAAACCCCACAACCATATTTTCCGACTGAGCCTCTTTTTTTGGGGGGGGGTTTCGAAAGAACCCCGCAACAGTTCCTCAGTCACATATTCGATGATGGAGTGGAATGGTGCAGACTGGTTCTTCCATGACTTTTTGGCCATGCCCAGCAGGCCTTTATCTGAACAGGAGCTCAAAAGGTGTGAATCCTGTCGAAGCCCATGGGGTCTCCCGAATGGCGAAGAGCACGTAGGGTAAGAGTAGGTCCCAGTTGCGGCCTTCCTCATCTACCACCCATCATAGCAGCCTTTTCAGAGTCTGGTTAAACCTTTTGATGAGACCATCTGTCTGTGGGTGGTAGACTGAAGTTTTCAGGTGTTTCACCTGCAGCAGCTGACACAGGTCTAGCATGAGCTTGGACATAAATAGGGTACCTTGGTTGGTGAGGAGGTCCTTAGGGATGCCGACCTGGCTGAAGAGGGCCATGAGCTCATGGGCAATGTTCTTGGAGGTAGCTTTCCACAGGGTGATGGCCTCAGGATATCTGGTGGTGTAATCCACTATTACCAGGATGTATTCATGGCGACAGACAGACTTCAGGAGTGGCCATACCAGGACCATACCCACCCACTCAAAGGGGACCCTAATGATATGTAGGGGAATGAGAGGTGCCAGGGCTGGCTTATAGGGTGTAGTCCTCTAACACTGGAGGCACCTCTGACAGAAATTCTGCACCTTGGCCACAATGCCCAGCCAGTGGAACCAGTCCTGGTTGTTTCTTCTCCAGGGAGGGCTCACAAAAACCTGTTGAGGGTGATGCATTCCACTACCTCAGCTGGGGACAGCTCATCTTGCAACACACAAGATTGCATTTATCTGCCCCTGAGGTTCTTTGCTGGATTGACAAGCCCAGTGGTGGAATTCAGCAGTGGCCCAGGTGGAGGAGAGCCCACAATGAGCCAGGAGCTCATGTTTGAGGGTGGAATGGTCATCTGCTTCTTCCTCAGATAGTGCATAGTAGGCCTATTGCACCACCCTGGAAAGTAGAGGGGCCAGTGCACGAAACCAATGCCTAGGAATGCCTCAATGTTGTCCTTGGCTGTAAGCTTTATGAGCATACATTGGGTGTCTCAGGCTGGATCCATAAGGGGAACGACAGCCACTGGGGCGGCATACTTGAGGGACAAGAGCTCTTGGGTTGCCGTGTGGAAGCCCTGAGACTTATTCTAGGAGAGCTGGGATGGCTATAGGCTGATATTGAGGAGATGTACATGACTCAATCCAAGATGGGAGAAGGTCCATTTGGACTCAATCCAAGAAGGTCACTGAAAACTGCAGAAGGTTAGAGAAGGTTGCAGAAGGTCAATGGCCATTAATGGAGGGTAAAAAACAAATGGTCAATGAAAGTTGAAGAAGGTCATAGAAAATGTTACAAAACTTTGCAGGAGGTCAAATACCATTGTAGAAGGTCACAGATCACAGAGGATCGCTGAAGGTTGCAAGTCAAAGACTATTGCAGAAGATATAAAAGGTCACATAAAGCTCCAGAATATCCCAAGTCACAGAAGGTCATTGAATACTGCAGAATATTTCAGAAAATCAAAGATCATAGCAGAGGATAAGAAGTCACAGAAGTTTGCAGGTCAGTGAAAGTTGTGGAAATTCACAGAAGAGCAGTGAAGGTTGCAGAAGGTTTAATAACGTCACAGAAGTTTGCAGAATCTCAAAGACCATTGCAGAAGGTGCAAAAGGTCATAAAAGATGTGGTGGGTCAAAGACTGATGCAGAAGGTCACAGAAAGTTGCAGGAAGTTGAAGATGTTCAAGCAAGTTTGCAAAAGGTTACATGAAGCTGCAGAGGGCTGCAGAAGTTCAAAAAAGCTACAGAAGATTGCAGAAAGTCACAAAATGTTGAAAGTTGATGAAGGACATTGTGATATTCTTCAGGATAAGAGATTAAGGCTATAGGATGGAGCTCTTCTTTATCTTCTGTCCAAATCTGCTGTGCCTCTTAGTAGACGATGCTCTTGTTCATGTTTTAGGACTCAATGTGTAAATCTGATAAATGCCTGTGATTCCTCAGTGACAAAGTGAGCAGAACATTTCCCACATGCATGTGTCTTCCTTTTATCTGCATCTGAACACTGAGACGAGTGTGACCGTCTCCTCCGCTCCATTCCACCTCCACCTCCTGTTCCTTCAGTGACAGTTCATTGTTCAATGCTTTCTTTTCCATAAGCTTTAGAATCTGCTTAAATGGCATTGACGAACAAGCACTCATCAATCAGCAGCTCCCACGCCTTCCTCCTCCACCTCCTCCTCCTTCTCACATCATTGAAAGTGTGACATGATGCCATCAAATCCAGCCTTTTAGATCCTAATGGACATGCATTTTCACTGAAACTTCCTGCACGTTCAGAAATGATTAGAAGCTTCATCAATCAAAATCTGCTTTAGACTTGAGCAGCGTTAAAGGAAAACTCTGTTTGTACTTATTTTCAACCTCATCTGTATCTGTCACATCTGTAGTGTGTGATTACAATATGAAGATGAATTACGACACATTTCCCTGTGCTGAGAAAAAAAACAGTTGACGCCAAATTCACTTACAATAGAAGTCTAAGAACAGATGAATAATGCAAAAATTAAAAACCTTCGAATCATATTCTGAGGCAGCAAATTAAGTTAGGAGTTTTGTCATGATTATGTGAGAAATCTCTGAATTTATACTCAGCTTACGGAAGTATTTAAATCTATATTCCAGGCGGTTCTTTCGGATCATTAAAATGACCAGGGTAAAGCTAATTTTCAGATTGTATACCATGAGCTGGCCTAGTGGTTAGCGTGTCCGCCTCTCAATCAGGAGATCATGAGTTCTACTTGCAGTCAGGTCATACCAAAGATCATCATAAAAATGGTACCTACCTCCATCTGGCAAGGCATGCTGCAATACAGATGCGAGTGGGGAGTCAAACTCTCTCGGTTATCAGAGGACCTGCCACTCCACTGTAACTCTAGCTGTATAGTAGGCAAGAGGCCGAGGGCTATAGAAACAGAGATCAGCGCCGCCCAATGCGCCTTAAGGGTCTGGTTAGTACTGGGACGGGAAACTGCCTGGGAAGACCAGGTCCTGGCACAGGAAGGAATTATGACTTAGATACAACTAGCCATAACCATCCATCCATTTCCATGCATTATCCATAACTACTTAACCTGTGCAGGTTCACAGGCATTCCAGCTGACTATGGGTGAAAGGCGGGGTACACCCTGGACAAGTCGCCAGGTCATCGCAGGACTGACACACAGAGACAAACTACCATTCACACTCACATTCACACCTACGGTCAATTTAGAGCCACCAATTATCCTAACCTGCATGTCTTTGGACTGTAGGGGAAACTGGAGCACCCAGAGGAAACCCACACAGACATGGGGAGAACATGCAAACTCCACACAGAAAGGCCCCCAGCCACTGGACTCGAACCCAGACCTTCTTGCTGTGAGGCGACAGTGCTAACCACTACACCACCATGCCGCCCCTCTAGTCATAACTCTCTTGTTAATTTGCAATCATAGAAAATTTATCATAATTTTCTTCAAAACATCACCTTTTATTTCCATTATTTACAATTGTCCACAATTTAAAAAATTTTGCTTGCTAACTTACTTAATAAATTTTGTGCTCAATTTACTTTAACGTAACCCTAAGACTAAAGTGAGATCATAATCACCATGTGCTGTGATATTCATGAAACTTATTTGTTGTGCTCCAGTTAATAAATTACACATATTTTGTTTAACTTGTATCTCACTTAATGAGTCAGTAAGCATTTTAATTTTGTAATTTTATAATAATAATAATAATAATAATATATTTGCCATATTAAATCAGTCCTTGAAAAATGTTTCCCAATTTCGTTTAATTCAAGAACATGGCTTCAACACTCAACACTCAGCAGTACATAGAATAGCACTTGACCCAGCACATATTACAGGTGCTGGTCATATAATTAGAATATCATGAAAAAGTTGATTTATTTCAGTAATTCCATTCAAAAAGTGAAACTTGTATATTATATTCATTCATTACACACAGACTGATATATTTCAAATGTTTATTTCTTTTAATTTTGATGATTATAACTGACAACTAATGAAAATCCTAAATTCAGTATCTCAGAAAATTAGAATATTACTTAAGACCAATACAAAAAAAGGATTTTTAGAAATGTTAGCCAACTGAAAAGTATGAACATGAAAAGTATGAGCATGTACAGCACTCAATACTTAGTTGGGGCTCCTTTTGCCTGAATTACTGCAGCAATGCGGCGTGGCATGGAGTCGATCAGTCTGTGGCACTGCTCAGGTGTTATGAGAGCCCAGGTTGCTCTGATAGTGGCCTTCAGCTCTTCTGCATTGTTGGGTCTGGCATATCGCATCTTCCTCTTCACAATACCCCAGAGATTTTCTATGGGGTTAAGGTCAGGCGAGTTTGCTGGCCAATTAAGAACAGGGATACCATGGTCCTTAAACCAGGTACTGGTAGCTTTGGCACTGTGCAGGTGCCAAGTCCTGTTGGAAAATGAAATCTGCATCTCCCTAAAGTTGGTCAGCAGCAGGAAGCATGAAGTGCTCTAAAACTTCCTGGTAGACGGCTGCGTTGACCTTGGACCTCAGAAAACACAGTGGACCAACACCAGCAGATGACATGGCACCCCAAACCATCACTGACTGTGGAAACTTTACACTGGACCTCAAGCAACGTGGATTCTGTGCCTCTCCTATCTTCCTCCAGACTCTGGGACCTTGATTTCCAAAGGAAATGCAAAATTTACTTTCATCAGAGAACATAACTTTGGACCACTCAGCACCAGTCCAGTCATTTTTGTCTTTAGCCCAGGTGAGACGCTTCTGACGCTGTCTCTTGTTCAAGAGTGGCTTGACACAAGGAATGCGACAGCTGAAACCCATGTCTTGCATACGTCTGTGCGTGGTGGTTCTTGAAGCACTGACTCCAGCTGCAGTCCACTCTTTGTGAATCTCCCCCACATTTTTGAATGGGTTTTGTTTCACAATCCTCTCCAGGGTGCGGTTATCCCTATTGCTTGTACACTTTTTTCTACCACATCTTTTCCTTCCCTTCGCCTCTCTATTAATGTGCTCGGACACAGAGCTCTGTGAACAGCCAGCATCTTTAGCAAGGACCTTTTGTGTCTTGCCCTCCTTGTGCAAGGTGTCAATGGTCGTCTTTTGGACAACTGTCAAGTCAGCAGTCTTCCCCATGATCGTGTCGCCTACAGAACTCGACTGAGAGACCATTTAAAGGCCTTTGCAGGTGTTTTGAGTTAATTAGCTGATTAGAGTGTGGCACCAGGTGTCTTCAATATTGAACCTTTTCACAATATTCTAATTTTCTGAGATACTGAATTTGGGGTTTTCATTAGTTGTCAGTTATAATCATCAAAATTAAAAGAAATAAACACTTGAAATATATCAGTCTGTGTGTAATGAATGAATATAATATACGAGTTTCACTTTTTGAATGGAATTACTGAAATAAATCAACTTTTTCATGATATTCTAATTATATGACCAGCACCTGTATATTTAGCATTTTATTTTTTATTTTTTATGCCGTACTTCAACAGTTACTTGTGCGCACAAATTAATAAAGACACGAGACACTAAATCGAGGTCCTGGAATCATAACATGTAACGTGCTTACGGTTTGAAGGATAAGCTGACCGAGCGCTCATCTGCTACACTTAAAGAAAAACATTATAATAATTTCATCCATAAAAAATTCATTCTGAGATAAACAATGCCTCTGATTAATGAGTGTCTCCTCCGACGTCCTCTGCATGGAAAAAAGTTTCATGCAATTTTAATGGATGATTTTATTAATTAATTGTCATATTTCTGTTCCTGGTCAGAACATGAATTTCAGCATGACGTATTGTAGTTATATCACATTGTCAAACCATAGTGCTGGACTTCACACTGCTCCTCACTCAAGTCGAGATCATGCAAGGAACATGCAAGTACAAGACCAGAATCATGTGCAGGATTAACCGAGACACGCCTCTGTTTTAGACAAACTCTGCCCCTATGCATTCTGAAGAACTCTTTTATGCCTGAGGTCTGAACACTGATGTGTGTAATTTCAGTGTTAAGTGAACATCTCATCTCATTATCTCTAGCCGCTTTATCCTGTTCTACAGGGTCGCAGGCAAGCTGGAGCCTATCCCAGCTGACTACGGGCGAAAGGCGGGGTACACCCTGGACAAGTCGCCAGGTCATCACAGGGCTGACACATAGACACAGACAACCATTCACACTCACATTCACACCTACGCTCAATTTAGAGTCACCAGTTAACCTAACCTGCATGTCTTTGGACTGTGGGGGAAACCGGAGCACCCGGAGGAAACCCACGCGGACACGGGGAGAACATGCAAACTCTGCACAGAAAGGCCCTCTCCGGCCACGGGGCTCGAACCCGGACCTTCTTGCTGTGAGGTAACAGTGCTAACCACTACACCACCGTGCCGCCCAAATTTTAAACACTGAAGCAATAAAATAAAGAAGTTCCGGTTATTTTACACTTTCTTAAAGGTTTTGTGGTGTCCATATGCAACAAGAGTTTAAAAAAGTATAACTTCTTTACTCTTAAAAAGTAGTTCCAAGAAGCGACACGTGTACAGCTTCGTTTACATCACAGAATAAAAGTTTAATGACTTTATTTAGTTGACTTCTGGTGTTAAAAATGATTTGCAGTAGACAAGTTTTCTGTTCTTTTCTCAATGTGGTGAAATTCATGTTCATGTTTTATTCAGACACACTACAGGTAGAGTGGAGAGACATTAGGATGAAAAACGCTGGAGTTTTATATTTCCAATATGACCTGGTGTATTTTTAAACAGAGCCGAACACGGTGTGTGGACATCAGCAGATTTCAGGTGCATTCGCTTTACTTCATTACACACATTTCAGCCGACCTTTAAACATTTACAGCCTTGTTTCTGCACGCAGAGCTGCACCAGCCACACGGCCACGAGTCTGGCTCTGGGAGAGAGCTTTCCAAATAATGCATATGGGTTTTTTTCTCTCTCTCCCTTCTTTCCATTTCTGCTTGGAAAGTGTTATTATGCTTCAGGTGTAGGCTGTTCATCAGACATTAGAGTGATCTGTTCAGGAGCGGATGGGAGTCTCGATCAGCATATATTTGAAAATGACGCCAAGTTTATTCGTACCACACTTTTAAGAACAGGCATTTTCGCAAAGCAGCTTTAGAGAAAAATAAAAGACTTTTAACATATGAACTAATTTTATGCCTAATAAATTTTTTTTTTGGGCGGCACGGTGGTGTAGTGGTTAGCGCTGTCGCCTCACAGCAAGAAGGTCCTGGGTTCGAGCCCCGGGGCCGGCGAGGGCCTTTCTGTGTGGAGTTTGCATGTTCTCCCCGTGTCCGCGTGGGTTTCCTCCGGGTGCTCCGGTTTCCCCCACAGTCCAAAGACATGCAGGTTAGGTTAACTGGTGACTCTAAATTGAGCGTAGGTGTGAATGTGAGTGTGAATGGTTGTCTGTGTCTATGTGTCAGCCCTGTGATGACCTGGCGACTTGTCCAGGGTGTACCCCGCCTTTCGCCCGTAGTCAGCTGGGATAGGCTCCAGCTTGCCTGCGACCCTGTAGAAGGATAAAGCGGCTAGAGATAATGAGATGAGACGAGATCAATTTTTTGGAAAAATTCCATAAGTTGCTTCTTCTTCTGACTTCCCGAGCTGGATCATTAGCTCATCTGTCCATAAGGCCAGTTGTCATGGTGTGGCGTCCGTCATCCACAATTCAGTTAAATCGTATCTCCTCCATCAGTTCTCCATGGATTTCTGTTCAGATTATTTTCTTTGAAAGAACTCATCACTCTGCACAAAACGTGGTCATTGTTTTGTCAAAATATTTGTTAACGAGTTACTAATTAGGCCAAATTAACACATTTTTCAGCCTTTCACTAGAATTGTGTCTCCTCCCTCCTTCAGTTCTCAATGGATTTCAGTTCTGATTGTTTTGTTTGAAAGAACTCGACCTTCTGCACAACACTTGGTCATTGTGTTATGAATTTTTTTTTTTGCCAACAAATTAGTCATTAGATCACTTAACACATTTTCTTCTGACTAGAATTGTCTCTCCTCTCTCATTTATCATGGGAATTCAGTTCTGATCGATGTTTTCAGTCGATTTTCTCTCGGGGAACAAAATTTAGTCCTTTGTTGATTTAAACAATTTGTCGTGGAGGTTGGTCCTCTTTCACATTGTCGCATTTCAGTTCTGTTGGATGTTTTGGTCATCATGGTTGGTTTGATGGCAGGCCAGATGAGCTCCTACACCCTTGACATTCTGGTTGAAAGTGAGCAGCAAATTGTATCAAACCTGTGTTCGGTCAACATTGACGTGTGGTTGTGAAACATGGCAATGAAAAGCTGAGGATGTTCAGAGGCTTCATCGTAATGAAATGGTAATGGTATTTTGGATGTGTGACTCCTCCCGGAAGGAGATGAAAGCTTGTGTTGAACTGAGGAGTCTTGTCGGCATTGACTCTATTGAAAACGAGGTACAATGCTGTCGATTATGTTGGTTTGGCCACATAGAGAGATGTGTTGAAAGCAACTGGTTGAAACGTGTCTAGTGCCTGGAGGTGAATGGTTCCAAGGGTCGTGGTCACCCTTGGAAAACCTGGCGTCAAGTTGTTGATCAAGATGTACGATCCAAAGGATATCCAGTTTCCTTGCACAAGATCAAGTTGAATGGAGGAAAAGCACCAGATGATGGTTCAACCCATGTTTGCATGGACTAATAAAGGACTACAAAGATGATGATGATGATGAAATTTATTTACCCCAAGTGCGGTTTCGCAGTCTCCCTCTCAAGGGTGAGGCCTGGGGGAGGTGGGCCGCCCAACGCTGATTATTGGGCATTGACATTCTTTTTTTAAATAAAATTTTTTTCATGATGTAGAGAAGTATCGAATGGTCGACTCTATGTCAGCATCAGCCTTCAAAGCTTCAGGATGATTTTAACCACTAGGTGGCATTTTGAGCCGTTTTCAAACCATAAAATGCTGATTTTTATAAAAATGGTAATTTGGTAATTTGGCCAATATCACCATCAGCACTGATGTGTTTCATCACAGTACAGTCATATCATTTAGTTTACAGCTCAACAAACACATTTAGGTGTGTAGTACCTCTTTAAGCTTAGTGTTGGGGCAGAGTTTTTACAACATTTGCACGAAATTAAACAACATTTCACCACACGTCTCTATTAATTTCAATTTGTATCATTCAGATTTCTCATGAGCTACATTTATTATTTTATATTAAAGCGAATTTAGTGTAAAATAAACAAATCTGATTAATCAACAACAGTGTGAGTGAGTTAGTGTTACCATCCTGAAGGTGATTATTTTTCTCTGACAGCATGTCCCCAGGTGTTTTATTCCTCTTACACCACAGCAGTCTTCCAACAATTATGATTTTTATTCCTTGTAGAATGACACGTCATACTTTATTTAACATCATGTTCCCTCACCAGCCTCTTTGTTTGCTCTCTTGAAGTTCCATCCATCCATCCATCCATCCATCCATTATCTGTAGCCGCTTATCCTGTCCTACAGGGTCGCAGGCAAGCTGGATCCTATCCCAGCTGACTATGGGCGAGAAGCGGGGTACACACTGGACAAGTCAAACAACCATTCACATTCACACCTACGGTCAATTTAGAGTAACCTAACCTGCATGTCTTTAGACTGTGGGGGAAACCGGAGCACCCGGAGGAAACCCACGTGGACACGGGGAGAACATGCAAACTCCACACAGAAAGGCCCTCGTCGGCCACGGGGCTCGAACCCGGACCTTCTTGCTGTGAGGCGACCATGCTAACCACTACACCACCGTGCCCCCCCCTCTCTTGAAGTTAATAATAAGAATAATAATACACTGCTTATCATATTACAGCGTAAACTTTTTAAAGTTACAGCTTTATCTCTGATGCTGGAGACTCCTTCCAGAAATGTTAAATAAACATCTCCTTGCAGAAAAGTTCATCATATTTATGAATCAAATGTTTAAAATTTGTTTATGCGGAGCATCCACTGTACACGTCCCTGTGTTGAGCTGGGCGCATCAATATAAACCTACGCTACTGTCAGAGCTGCTGTTATACAGAATTAATCAACACCTTCAACACTGACCAATCAGAGTCCAGTATTCAATAGGAACATGCATGCAATGGTGTAAATCCTGTGTGTGCATGTTATTACACGCATGGACACTGGGAGTCTCTGCCATCTCACTCATGCGCTCACACTGAGCTTCTCTCACATTTCACACTTTACATGACGAAGCTTTAACAGCTCTCAGCCTGTAGATTAGATTTCAGATACATTTTTAGATCAATTAATTATTTAGAAAACGGTCAACAAACATACAGTAGATGAGCGTGAGTGCAAACCTTTAAAGCTAGACGACCTTTCGATTTCATAAAATTGGTGAAATTTAGTTCTGTCTGAAATGTGGTCATTGTGATACATGTTTATTTCTGTAATATCTCACAAAATATCAGGCCATTCTGTGGCTGGGAAGTTATTTAATTTGAGGGGATTAAAGCAAATAATGTGCATGAAATCACTCGCTTCGCACAGTCAAGCAGACAGAGGAAGTCCGTGTGCGCAGGTTTACCTTCTTCTTCTTCTTTTGGGTTTTACGGCAGCTGGCATCCACAGTGTTGCATTACTGCCATCGACAGGTTTCCCTTTGAGCGTGCACTGACAGTTCCATCATTCTGTCGCTAAACGAACAGCTGATCACACCGAGGTGCTCGCTGAGTGCCCATATTTATTAGTTTGGTCCTGCGTTTCCTTTCCTTCGTATAGAACATAACATCTTTTCTTCTCGCTTTCTTTCCGTTACTGTAGTCGGTCTTTCATGTTTCATTCACACACTCACGTCCTCCATTTTTCTCTCCTGTTTCAAATTTGTATCCCACAATGCCTTGCATGAATAGGAAAAGCCCACCACGTGATGTGATGCATGATGTAGTATATTGAATTGGGTCATCGTGAAGCAAGAAAAAATAGCAGACAATTTAGGGCCATGTGGCCCTCAAATCATTAATTGTTCTACTTAAAAAAACAAACAAAAAACAACTAATAAAATTGGAAGTCTGTGATTTGAATTCAGTAGCTTTCAGTCACTAAACAAAAATAATTGGGTGTCGGGGAAAATTCTTTTTATGACCTATACTTGAAAAATCTGAAAGGCAGTACAGCTTTAAAAAAATGAAATGAAATGTTTCAACATAAAAAAATATTATAAACAGTGATCAGTAAGCCATAATACAGTGGTGCTTGAAAGTTTGTGAACCCTTTAGAATTTTCTATATTTCTGCATAAATATGACCTAAAACATCATCAGATTTTCACACAAGTCCTAAAAGTAGATAAAGAGAACCCAGTTAAACAAATGAGACAAAAAGATTATACTTGGTCATTTATTTATTGAGGAAAATGATCCAATATTACATATCTGTGAGTGGCAAAAGTATGTGAACCTCAAGGATTAGCAGTTAATTTGAAGGTGAAATTAGAGTCACGTGTTTTCAATCAATGGGATGACAATCAGGTGTGAGTTTGCACCCTGTTTTATTTAAAGAACAGGAATCTATCAAAGTCTGATCTTCACAACACATGTTTGTGGAAGTGTATCATGGCACAAACAAAGGAGATTTCTGAGGACCTCAGAAAAAGCGTTGTTGATGCTCATCAGGCTGGAAAAGGTTACAAAACCATCTCTAAAGAGTTTGGACTCCACCAATCCACAGTCAGACAGATTGTGTACAAATGGAGGAAATTCAAGACCATTGTTACCCTCCCCAGGAGTGGTCAACCAACAAAGATCACTCCAAGAGCAAGGCGTGTAATAGTCGGCGAGGTCACAAAGGACCCCAGGGTAACTTCTAAGCAACTGAAGGCCTCTCTCACATTGGCTAATGTTAATGTTCATGAGTCCACCATCAGGAGAACACTGAACAACAATGGTGTGCATGGCAGGGTTGCAAGGAGAAAGCCACTGCTCTCCAAAAAGAACATTGCTGCTCGTCTGCAGTTTGCTAAAGATCACATGGACAAGCCAGAAGGCTATTGGAAAAATGTTTTGTGGACAGATGAGACCAAAATAGAACTTTTTGGTTTAAATGAGAAGCATTATGTTTGGAGAAAGGAAAACACTGCATTCCAGCATAAGAACCTTATCCCATCTGTGAAACATGGTGGTGGTAGTATCATGGTTTGGACCTGTTTTGCTGCATCTGGGCCAGGACGGCTTGCCATCATTGATGGAACAATGAATTCTGAATTATACCAGCGAATTCTAAAGGAAAATATCAGGACATCTGTCCATGAACTGAATCTCAAGTGAAGGTGGGTCATGCAGCAAGACAACGACCCGAAGCACACAAGTCATTCTACCAAAGAATGGTTAAAGAAGAATAAAGTTAATGTTTTGGAATGGCCAAGTCAAAGTCCTGACCTTAATCCAATCGAAATGTTGTGGAAGGACCTGAAGCGAGCAGTTCATGTGAGGAAACCCACCAACATCCCAGAGCTGAAGCTGTTCTGTACGGAGGAACGGGCTAAAATTCCTCCAAGCCGGTGTGCAGGACTGATCAACAGTTACCGCAAACGTTTAGTTGCAGTTATTGCTGCACAAGGGGGTCACACCAGATACTGAAAGCAAAGGCTCACATACTTTTGCCACTCACAGATATGTAATATTGAATCATTTTCCTCAAGAAATAAATGACCAAGTATAATATTTTTGTCTCATTTGTTTAACAGGGTTCTCTTTATCTACTTTTAGGACTTGTGTGAAAATCTGATGATGTTTTAGGTCATATTTATGCAGAAATATAGAAAATTCTAAAGGGTTCACAAACTTTCAAGCACCACTGTAAATGAAACAAAGTCAATATCTGGTGTGAGATGACCCTTTGCTTTACAAAAAAAAAGTAGTCTCAGGTCCAGTGAGTGCAGTTTTATGCGGAAATGATCTGTAGGTTTTACTGAGCATCTTCCAGAACCAGCCACAGTTCTTCTGGACACTTTGACTGTCACACTCACTTCTTCATTTTACACCAAAACCCAGCAGCCTTCATTATATTTTCTTTTTTAACCTGAAAAGTGCTCTCTTATGGAATATGCTGCTCAGATACAAACTTTTTTCCTGTAACATTTAATCTTGTGCTAGAAAACGAAGTTTGGAACTCTAAAATGTAGATACTGTAGAAGTCATAAAATAGAAATCTATAACAATGTTTGTATGGAAAAAAATAGGGAGCTAAGACTTTTGCACAGTACTGTATATCTGCTTAAAGTATGAAAGAAAACTACAAGACAAGATCACACTGAGTTTTACTGCTCACAATTAATTAAGAAATATGGGAAAATATACTCATATCTCGTTATCTGTAGCCGCTTTATCCTGTTCTACAGGGTCGCAGGCGAGCTGGAGCCTATCCCAGCTGACTACGGGCGAAAGGCGGGGTTCACCCTGGACAAGTCGCCAGGTCATCACAGGGCTGACACATAGACAACCATTCACACTCACATTCACACCTACGCTCAATTTAGAGTCACCAGTTAACCTAACCTGCATGTCTTTGGACTGTGGGGGAAACCGGAGCACCCGGAGGAAACCCACGCAGACACGGGGAGAACATGCAAACTCCGCACAGAAAGGCCCTCGCCGGCCACGGGGCTCGAACCCAGACCTTCTTGCTGTGAGGCGACAGCGCTAACCACTACACCACCGTGCCGCCTGGGAAAATAATAAGTAAAGCTAAAATGTTACTGAACATGTTCACAAGCACAATAACTCCTCTGGCTAAACCAACCAGTTCATATGCTAATACATAACCAATAAGAACTGGTGATGAGTATTAGGTCACTTTATATTTCCTAATTAAACATTTTTTGGTCTTTAGCAGAAGCCCTAAGCAACTGATATCCTCATGTTAGTTCAGAAGTTTAGGGACTTGCACCTATTAGTTCGGTTTCTGAGTCCAAATTGGAGTGAAATTGATACTTTCGGTTTAGTTTGTTCTTTTCATTGCAAAAAAAAAGTGTTGGCTGAGGTACGTGTAGTGCTGAAAACATATCCATAAAACTCTTCAATTCATCAGAATGTTCAGAAATAAAGCTGAAAAAATTTAAACAAATCTTTGCTAAACGTGCCTAGAAATCATGAAATTCACTGAGCGTGGAGAACACATCCCATTTCCTCAGCATTTCCGTAGCTCTCTCACATCTCCACAAAAATGTCATCTGCCACCCAAAGCACAGGTTGGATGGATGGTGTAACACCTGGTAGTGAGGTGGGATTGAGATCGGCTCACGTTCCAACCATAAATGAACTGCTCCAGAGTTTGTTTAGAGCTGGACTGAGACCACCTCCTGTAAAGGGTCTCAGTGCTCGTTTTGGTCCTCTGAGTACCGAGAGCTTCAATCCTTCCCTTTCTTCTTCTCACCTCATATGCAGTGGACATCTGTATGGAGCTATCTGCTTTGGTTTTTCTTTAATTAAGTCATCTTATCCTACATGTCCTTTTCTTCCACTCTAACCCAACACTTTCCTTTCCTTCGTGCAGTTTTTCTCTCAGAAAGGTTGCCAGCATTATATTTAGATTATTCCTTCACACCTTTGTGAGTTCAGTCAGGAACAGCGGTGAACACACAGTTTGCTTGCTGGTGTGTGAATGAAAGGCACAGGAATAAACACCAAACGCTACCAAATGACTCAGCACCAACAAAAAAGTGATTGCGTCAGACCTCAAGGGTGAACACGAGAATATTTTCTCCCCAAAGTGCATCAATAAACCAACAGAGCCGGAGACGGCAGGAGCTGCGAGTCACACACTTTACATCGCTGTCTACAGCTGCTTCCATCTACATCACTGACATCACAGTTCAGGGGCAGAGCCCAGGAGAAAACCCTCAGGACCTGATGAATGAAACTTTCACACAACATTACACTCATCTCCTTCTGACTGTCTTCATTCAGGCTCCAGAAAACCCCCAGGGTCCAACCTGCGGAGGGAGAAAATAAAGTTCACCAGGTTTTTAAATTTCTTTTTTAATACTCTCATAAGATTAACATTCAGAGTTTGGAAACAGTTTTTTTTTTTATAAAGTCAAAAAAGTAAGAAAAGCCTAAAAATGAAATACAGGAACAAGAAGGAAGAAAGAAAGAAGATCGAAAACATCACTAACACTGAAAGTTAGAAAAAGAAACAGAAGATGTTAAAAGTGAAAGAAAGAAACAAAGAAATAAGTAAAGAATGAAAAAGAAACAAGGAAAAAGAAACCACTAAAAAGAAAGAGAAAGAAAAGTAATCTGAAAGAAAGAAAGAAAGAAAGAAAGAAAGAAAGAAAGTGGTGTTAAAAGTGAAATAACTAAATAAAGTAAAGAAAAAATAAAAAAGAAAAACATTGAATGAATTAAAGAAAGAAATGTGAATGTAAAGAAAGAAAGAAAGAAAGAAAGAAAGAAAGAAAGAAAGAAAGAAAGAAAGATAGATAAAGAGGCAAGAGAAAGAAATGATGAACAAAAGCAACAAAGAAAGAAAAAAGAAAGAATAAGATAGAGCAAAGAGAGACAACAAAGAAAAATAAAGAAAGAAACAAAGAAAACAAAACACCACACACTGAAAGAAAGAAAAAGAAACAAAAGAACAAGGTGATGGTAAAAGTGAAAGAAAGAAACAAACAAATGAAGAAATAAAGGATGAAACAATTAAAGAAAAAAGAAACATCATTAACATTGAAATAAATAAATAAATAAATAAATAAATAGATAAAAAGAATCAAAAGGAATAAAAGTGAACTCAAAGAAAGAAAGAAAGAGTTACTTTGTGGCTGAAATGCACACATTACTGCACACTTTATTTTATGGAGAATAAAAATTCGTCTGTTGCTTCATCATTCATAGGTGTGACATGTTTGTGGAGAGAGAGAAAGCTGAGGAGAGAGAGGGAGAGGGAGAGAGAGAGATGGGGAGACAGACAGAGCTGCGGGAGAGAGAGAGAGAGAGAGAGCGAGGGGGTAGAGAGAGATGGGAGAGAGAGTGAGAGAGTGGGCGAGAGAGAGAGCGAGATGGGGAGAGAGAGAGAAAGAGCGAGGGGGTGAGAGAGAGATGGAGAGAGAGAGCGGGTGAGAGAGATGGGGAGAGAGAGAGAGAGAGTGGGTGAGAAAGATGGAGAGAGCGAGTGGGTGAGAGAGATGGGAGAGAGAGAGCGAGTGGGTGAGAGAGATGGGGAGAGAGAGAGAGAGAGCGAGTGGGTGAGAGAGATGGAGAGAGAGAGCGAGTGGGTGAGAGAGATGGAGAGAGAGAGCGAGTGGGTGAGAGAGATGGAGAGAGAGAGCGAGTGGGTGAGAGAGATGGGGAGAGAGAGAGCGAGTGGGTGAGAGAGATGGGGAGAGAGAGAGCGAGGGGTGAGAGAGATGGGGAGAGAGAGAGCGAGTGGGTGAGAGAGATGGAGAGAGAGAGCGAGTGGGTGAGAGAGATGGGGAGAGAGAGCGAGGGGTGAGAGAGATGGGGAGAGAGAGAGCGAGTGGGTGAGAGAGATGGAGAGAGAGAGCGAGTGGGTGAGAGAGATGGGGAGAGAGAGAGAGAGAGTGGATGAGAGAGATGGGGAGAGAGAGAGCGAGTGGGTGAGAGAGATGGGGAGAGAGAGAGAGAGAGTGGATGAGAGAGATGGGGAGAGAGAGAGCGAGTGGGTGAGAGAGATGGGGAGAGAGAGAGCGAGGGGTGAGAGAGATGGGGAGAGAGAGAGCGAGTGGGTGAGAGAGATGGAGAGAGAGAGCGAGTGGGTGAGAGAGATGGGGAGAGAGAGAGAGAGAGTGGATGAGAGAGATGGGGAGAGAGAGAGCGAGTGGGTGAGAGAGATGGGGAGAGAGAGAGTGAGTGGGTGAGAGAGATGGGGAGAGAGAGAGCGAGGGGTGAGAGAGATGGGGAGAGAGAGAGCGAGTGGGTGAGAGAGATGGAGAGAGAGAGCGAGTGGGTGAGAGAGATGGGGAGAGGGAGAGAGAGAGTGGATGAGAGAGATGGGGAGAGAGAGAGCGAGTGGGTGAGAGAGATGGGGAGAGAGAGAGCGAGGGGTGAGAGAGATGGGGAGAGAGAGAGCGAGTGGGTGAGAGAGATGGAGAGAGAGAGCGAGTGGGTGAGAGAGATGGGGAGAGAGAGAGCGAGTGGGTGAGAGAGATGGGGAGAGAGAGAGAGAGAGCGAGTGGGTGAGAGAGATGGAGAGAGAGAGCGAGTGGGTGAGAGAGATGGGGAGAGAGAGTGGGTGAGAGAGATGGGGAGAGAGAGAGCGAGGGGTGAGAGAGATGGGGAGAGAGAGTGGATGAGAGAGATGGGGAGAGAGAGAGCGAGTGGGTGAGACAGATGGGGAGAGAGAGAGCGAGGGGTGAGAGAGATGGGGAGAGAGAGAGCGAGTGGGTGAGAGAGATGGAGAGAGAGAGCGAGTGGGTGAGAGAGATGGGGAGAGAGAGAGCGAGTGGGTGAGAGAGATGGAGAGAGAGAGCGAGTGGGTGAGAGAGATGGGGAGAGAGAGAGAGCGAGTGGGTGAGAGAGATGGGGAGAGAGAGAGAGTGAGTGGGTGAGAGAGATGGGGAGAGAGGGGAAAACAGCTGGAGAGATTATTACAAATAAAACTCAATTAGAATAATTTAATTAAATTAACGATGTAGAAAACGTGTCAATTAAACGCAAGTTAAAATCTATAAACGAAGAGAAATTCAGCTGAATGAGTTCAGCTCTGAGACCTCGACAAAGAGCTGAAGAAATGGAGAGAGAGTCACTAGCACTGTGTGTGTGTGTGTGTGTGTGTGTGTGTGTGTGTGTAAGCCTCTCCCTTTACAAGGCCACTTGGGAAATTGAAAATATCTTGATTCCGGCTCATAAACGTGATGAATAAAGTGGAAGGTCACATTCTGCCCTCACGTGTGACAGAATAGAAGCCCGTGTTCCCTCCTGAGCCGCGACTGCGCTTTACACAGGAACATCACCTGCACTCTGAGGAATAGGACAGCAGGACAGATGTTTACAGATGAAATATAAAGTTATAGGATGTATTTAGGGCGGCACGGTGGTGTAGTGGTTAGCGCTGTCGCCTCACAGCAAGAAGGTCCGGGTTCGAGCCCCGTGGCCGGCGAGGGCCTTTCTGTGCGGAGTTTGCATGTTCTCCCCGTGTCCGCGTGGGTTTCCTCCAGGTGCTCCGGTTTCCCCCACAGTCCAAAGACATGCAGGTTAGGTTAACTGGTGACTCTAAATTGAGCGTAGGTGTGAATGTGAGTGTGAATGGTTGTCTGTGTCTATGTGTCAGCCCTGTGATGACCTGGCGACTTGTCCAGGGTGTACCCCGCCTTTCGCCCGTAGTCAGCTGGGATAGGCTCCAGCTTGCCTGCGACCCTGTAGAAGGATAAAGCGGCTAGAGATCATGAGAGAGATGAATGAGGATCTCATCTCATCTCATTATCTGTAGCCGCTTTATCCTGTTCTACAGGGTCGCAGGCAAGCTGGAGCCTATCCCAGCTGACTACGGGCGAAAGGCGGGGTACACCCTGGACAAGTCGCCAGGTCATCACAGGGCTGACACATAGACACAGACAACCATTCACACTCACATTCACACCTACGCTCAATTTAGAGTCACCAGTTAACCTAACCTGCATGTCTTTGGACTGTGGGGGAAACTGGAGCACCCGGAGGAAACCCACGCGGACACGGGGAGAACATGCAAACTCCACACAGAAAGGCCCTCGCCGGCCACGGGTCTCGAACCCGGACCTTCTTGCTGTGAGGCGACAGCGCTAACCACTACACCACCATGCCGCCCTGAATGAGGATGTATTTATTAAATTTACCCTGAAGCCCCACCCCCACTCCGTTACTGTTGCCATGCAGGCACCAAATTTCAATCACTGGCTGTGTTAATAAATTCATACGACAGGGTGGCGTGATGAAGCCAAGTTGTCTTATATTCCTCTTACACCACAACAATTTACCAATGATTACAATTATACATAAAAAATGACATTTTAAATCCATTTATACAGTGGTGTTTGAAGTTTGTGAACCCTTTAGAATTTTCTATATTTCTGCATAAATATGACCTAAAACATCATCAGATTTTCACACAAGTCCTAAAAGTAGATAAAGAGAACCCAGTTAAACAAATGAGACAAAAATATTATACTTGGTCATTTATTTATTTATTTGTTTGTTTTAGGTCATATTTATGCAGAAATATAGAAAATTCTAAAGGGTTCACAAACTTTCAAGCACCACTGTAGTTACATTTAATGTTTAAATGTTGTGGAACTTTCAGTTCAGTTACAGCAGCTGAAAATTCCTTTCACTGGAACGTCACCAAGACGGCTGCTGAGCGAACGAGAAGAACTTCTAATTCATGCATCTTTGACTTTATATTAAACACTAATTAGGTCTTGTTAGTTTTTTTTCTTTTTTATCAGACATCTAATTTTTTAGGTTTGTTTACCTGACATGTTTCGACGTACGACTGTCGTCTTCCTCAGAGTGTCACCGGATGTTATTGGTGACGCATCTTTTATCAGCTGATGTTTCTGAAGGCGTGGCCTTCCTGTCTGGATTGACAGGTCGGTCACGCCTTCTACTGTCAGTTCGTCCCCTGCAAGATGGCACTCCAGGTATGGGAGAGCATGTATGCTCCCTCATCTCGGTTGATGGTCCTTGGGCTTCGCTTACGGATCTCTATGGCCTCCCTGATCCAGCGCTGATGTTTATTATCTTCTGTGCGGATATAAGACATAATGAACGTAATCGAAAGACTAATTAGGTCCCTCGGAGAGTGTAGACCTCCATCGAGGACATGAGTTGCGTCTTATATGATACACAAATCTGCAACCACAACCTCTTTATATGTCTGAATAGATTTCCAAACCTATTAGAATGATCTTCCTACGTGCATATCATGTGTATCCCAGAAGATTACTGGAACCTGTGAATATGGATTGTGACATGGAGTCATCATGTTTCTACACTGGTTATGTTTTCTCACTGCTGATTGTCAGATGTACAGCATTGTTGAGCTCAGAGTTCCATCAACGCCAAATCCTGTATCTCACAGCAAAAGTGAAAATAAATTTGTGGATCTGACCGTGACTTGGGACTGCTCCAAAATCCAATGGGTTCTTTCTTGGGCCATGCGACACCTTTCCATCAAGTTTCATGGAAATCAGATACGCAATTCAGACAAAAACAAACTGCACCAAAAACACAACCTGCTTGGTGGAGATAAAGATTTGGTTCTACTAAAGCTTGGAGTTTGCCAACCTGTGCTATTTTGCTCATGGATGAATGGATGGAAGGAAGGACAGAAGATAAGAAGATATAGAAGATATAGAAGGAATGAAGGAATGAAGGAAGGAAGGAAGGAAGGAAGGAAGGAAGGAAGGAAGGAAGGAAGAGTAAAAGCTTAAATTCAAAAGAAAGAAAGAAAAGTGAGCTTGAAATGAAATACTATACAGACAAAGAGAGATAGAAATAATGACAGAAAGAAAAAAGAAACAATGTGAGATTAGAGCAGAAACACCACAACTATAATCCTGACTATAATATCGCTTGGTCCTGCCACTCAGGGAAATAAATGCATGCAACTTAGGAATAGTCATGGAAGTTTTTTCCAAGTAGTAGCACATTATTTCAAGTCATACTGTACAGCTTGGACTTCAAAACAACCCATGTACACACTCTGGTGATTCATAAAATACGGATAGGTCACGGATTAAGGAATTATAATAAAAAAGGATACAAAATACAGAGTGGTTATGGCTTTTAATATGGCTGATGCATCACGAATAAAAAATTAACAAGGTGAAAATAATTGTTTGCACTGCTGAAGCTCATAATTAAAATATCTTACCTGCATTATATGTTTATTAATTTACTATTGATATTTCATGGAAAATCATCACATATCTGTGATTAAAAGATCCGTACTTTGTAATGTGTTTTTTATTTTCCATGAATCCGTATTCCGTGACTTCATGATGCAATAAGGATATCCAAAGATGCCTGGAGAAAAATAGCACATGCTCAGACAATGTCACATGTAAACAATGACCTGATTGGTCAGATGTTTATCGGATCAGGTCCAGGCCTGGAAAAATCACTCCAGAAGCAATCTCACCCAGGCCTAGGCTATAGGGATCGTTATCGGTCTGGTGTGAGCACCGACCACATAAACTATAGGGGACTGATTTATTTATTTATAGTTATCAGCATTGTGGGATGGGGCCTTAATACTGTACTTTGTTTGAAGCACTTTTAGATTTTATGACATCACTCAGTCATTTGGAATCAGAGTCTATCAGCATGGCACACCAACATCTTGACTTGGCAATATTCCCAATCTTCAGATCTCTTTTTTCCAAAAACATTCCAGATCTATCAAACTGTGAGCTCATTTCCTGTGCACAGCCCGATTCAGGTCGGAGCCCTGCAAGGCCAGTCTAAAACATTGCTTTTCCATGGACCATACTCCGTATCCCAGATGTGTGAAGAAAACGAGAGATTGGTATCACATGTAGAGAGTAATCAGTACTTATCAGATGTTCCTGCAGCTCCTTTAAGGTAGCTGTAGGTCTCTTGGCAGCCTCCTTGGTATATTTTTGTCTTGTTTGTTTGTAGATTTTGGAGGGACACCCTGTTCTTGGTGGTGTCACTGTGGTGCCCCATTTTCTCCACTTGATGATGGCCTTCACTGTGTTCCATGGTACAGCTGTATGGTGATGACTTTTGAACATGAGATTGAATGTGATCGGTTCATTCTGAACACAACCACAACCCAGTTGTAAAAAGGTGCACATACTTATACAACCAGGTTATTGTAACTTATTTTTATGTTTCTGATTGTTTTTCACTTGACATTCTGACATAATTTATTTTGGTTTCAATTTTTCAGCACCAAATCCCAACCATTTTAAGAGGACACCTGACCATCACACCTGTACGTGTCTAGATTTATTCTCCTTCGCCGTTCTAATAACCCCCACTCTTCTGGGAAGGTTTTCCACTAGATTTTAGAGCATGGCTACTAATTCTTTGATCTCAGCATGAACGAATATTGTTTTTCTGCTACGTTTCAGAAGGAAATTATAGCCCATGATGCAATGTGAGTCAAGCAGAAGAGTGATGGGGATGAACAGCCACAGAGGACCTGAACGCTCAAGAGAGAGCGATCGAGTTCAGGAGAAAGTGCACCGGGCCAGCCGGTAGCACAGGCTGATCATTATCCCCACGTCAAGATGAAGGATATTTTGGAAAATCGAAGCTGCGGCAGTCAGTAATTTGCCGATAGCAGGAGCTGTAGGACGAGTAACGCCCACATCAGCACGGCTGCTCCAATCCTCCCCCCTACTGAGCCTTAAAGGAGATTCATTAATAACACCCTGCCGTTCTGCCTCCGTGAAAAAAAAACCCTGCAGAGGTAAAGACCAACCGCAGCAATTCAGACCAAAACCCATTCGTCTTCCACCGTCAGCTTTGAGGAAGCCGCCAGCACTTCATATTGAGGTCTCTTTCACAGAATGACTTCCAACCTTTCAGCATGAAGAGAAATGGAAGCATTGAAGGTAAAGGAATGAGGGAGAACAGGAGGGACCATTTGAACTGCTGCTCCACTTCCACTTCAAGATCCTAAACATATATCAAGAACAATATGAATATAATACACCACCGAAATCCTTTAAACACATAAAATCTATAAATCTTATTTACTTGTGGATTTACACAACCAGCCCTCAAGTCACAAGAAATTGAGATGCGTCTCTTCATAGATACAGTCTGATTTCCTGGTCACAGTCCCCCGTGAAGCTGAGCGAGTGCTGATGGAAACTTCTTCTTCATCTTTTTCTACGTCCCATAGCTGGCGAGGGCCGTAGGGGCACCACTGATGACATTTTAACAGCCCACCATTGGTGTGTCGAGGGCATTTTAAACTTGGTGGAGCCCGTCCTTCTCCAAGCATGATCAGTGGACAATTTAGAGTAGCCAGTTAGCCTTACTGCATGTCTTTGGACTGTGGGGGAAACCGGAGCACCCGGAGGAAACCCACGCGGACACGGGGAGAACATGCAAACTCCACACAGAAAGGCCCCCATTGGCTGCTGGGCTCGAACCCAGAACCTTCTTGCTGTGAGGCGACCATGCAAACCACGACACCACCGTGCCACCCAACTAGGAAACTAGATTTTGGAATCAAACCTTAAGTCACTGAGCTACAAGTTTCTGAGCTTGAAGTTCTGGGTCAAGAGACACAAGTCTGAGTCACATCTCAAGTTCTTGAGTTCCAAGTCAGAGTCAAGTGCAATACAGTGAGCTACAAGTCCAACTCAGGCCTCAAAAACTACAATTCTGAGTCACAAGTCTCTGAATGACAAAGTTCAAGTCAAGCCTCAGGTCTCAATACTTCAATCCAGAATAAAATATAAAATATTTCAAATTTAAATCCGAGTCAGGTCTCAAATTTCAAAGTCAAATTTAAACTCTCTGAGCTACAAGTTTGAGTGAAGTCTCAAGTCTGTGAGCTACAAGTCAGGATCGAAACTCAAAGTGCCATGTTACAAATCCAATTTAAAGGGATCCTCCAGCAGATTTATTCTCAAACTTATTTTAAGTAGAAGTTGTTGCAGATTTCAAAAATCAAACTTTCATTTTCGGAGACTAAGTAGTGTTCGAGAAAAATGAATTTTCTTTAAAATCCCAGATGGGCTTCCTGCGGTGGTGTCATGTAGCGGTCACTTGGAGCAACTCAGCTGTTTATATTCTCTGTTTACGTCGTAGTTTTGCTCGTTTTACAAGTATTTTAACGAATTTATCAGTTTTTAAATAAGTATGCCTCATTGTGTAGCATATAAATACCACGATGATGTTAAAAAGAAAGCACGAGCTGGAACTAGACTGCATTTCCACAGAGAAACTGCAAAGTGTGATTGATCAGCTGGAACAGAGCGTCACTGAGAGAAACTGGATCAGACACGAAACGTCACACTGCAAAATCTTTTTTACATCATCTACAGAAAGTGTGTGTGTCTGCGTGCTCTAAAATCTCAGTTTAAAATGTCTCAACTTGCAGCACGACATGACACTTCGCACTCTAAACTCTTTTTTTTACATGATCTACAGCTCGTGCAGCCTCCTCTGGCATTCATATTGAGATAAAGTTTAATAAACGACGCAAATGTGTCAAAGAAAAAGTGCAGGAGGCGCTGGGACAAGGGTTAGACAACAAGCAGTCTGAGGAAGAGTGTGAACATAATCTCATCTCATCTCATTATCTCTCGCTGCTTTATCCTGTTCTACAGGGTCGCAGGCAAGCTGGAGCCTATCCCAGCTGACTACGGGCGAAAGGCGGGGTACACCCTGGACAAGTCGCCAGGTCATCACAGGGCTGACACATAGACACAGACAACCATTCACACTCACATTCACACCTACGCTCAATTTAGAGTCACCAGTTAACCTAACCTGCATGTCTTTGGACTGTGGGGGAAACCGGAGCACCCGGAGGAAACCCATGCGGACACGGGGAGAACATGCAAACTCCGCACAGAAAGGCCCTCGCCGGCCACGGGGCTCGAACCCAGGACCTTCTTGCTGTGAGGCGACAGCGCTAACCACTACACCACCGTGCCGCCCTCATTTAAGAATACTTAAGGATAAATAAAATAAATCCGACATGTGCTTTAAGTTTTTAATTATATTTTGGGCCTACAATAGTTTCATGTCCTTTCCTGTGCTCTGTATCATTCACTCTCTCTCTCTCTTTTATATATACGGGTCATTCTAGAATTCGGGGTACATTCTGTGTCTCTGAGATAAACCTTCTGTTATTTTCCACAAAATCTTTATTGAATCAGTTTTGATTTGAACAATAATGAAAATTATGACAAACTTTCACCAACAGCGATGCTCGATGTACATTTCAGATCCAATTTATCCATAAAACATTAAAGTGCCATTCCACCATTGGATGTATTCTTTGGCATAAAATACAATATATTTTATGACAACATGACTAGACAGAGAAATCTTTTAGCTTCAAAATGATATATCAAACATAATTTTTTGACAACGACAAGTATATTAATTTTGCGACCAAAGTCACCTACCCTTTTAATTTCCGCGCGGTAGTGAAACGTGATGTCATCGGCAGGTTCCTCTTCTTGTGTACCACGTGTCGGTCTATTTTTAGACCAGGAAACCCCCAAAGTGAGAGAGTCATTTCTCCTCGTATATGGGGGCCAAAAAAATTGCAAAAAATTTTGAGTTAATCTTTCAGTTAGCTAGATTTATTGGTATTAGCTAGATTTATTGGTATTAGCTAGATTTATTGGTATTATTTTTATCGCGTTCTATCCGCCATTGCTGATAATATGTGCCACGTCACACGGTACACAAGAAGGGGAACCTGCCGATGACATCACGCGCGGAAATTAAAAGGGTAGGTGACTTTGGTCGCAAAATTAATATACTTGCCGTTGTCAAAAAATTATGTTTGATATATCATTTTGAAGCTAAAAGATTTCTCTATCTAGTGATACCATTTATATATGTTGTCAAAATATATTGTATTTTATGCCAAAGAATACATCCAATGGTGGAATGGCACTTTAACTAAATGACTCCCACCCCTCCCCCACATTATTGTCTGTCTTCGACTCCTGATTCATCCATTCAACTCCAACAAACAGGAAGTGATTCAGTCTAACAGTCTGTTTTTTGGAGCTTATTCTATTAACTGTCATAAAATCAATTACATAGCGTAGAAAGTCTATTTTCTGTATTATGTGAAATTTTAGTAATACATTTTTTTTATCCATCCCAATGTTCTTGTCAACTCTGTTACTTCTGTTATAAAACTGTATACATAGTTTTCACATGATGTCACAGAGTCGGGGATTCCCTAGTGGCGGCCATCTTGTGGGTCAAGCTTACCGTACGGGTCACTGAGCACACATTGTAACGCGTGAGTACAAAGTCTTCAAAAGAACCCAAGCAGGCTATTTAAAGCTAGCAATGGTGCACACCTGTTGTATTCATGGCTGTTGTAATCGGTCAAATGATGGCGTCAAGCGGAGCTTTTATAGAATTCCCACTGTACGGGAGCACGAAGGCGAGCAAACAAAGAAACTCAGCATACAAAGGAGAAATCTATGGCTTGCGAGAATCAACCGCAAGGATTATCAGCCTTCCAAACACAGCAAAGTCTGCTCCGATCATTTTATAAGTGGTAAGTTGTTTAAATAAACAATCAATTGTGCTTAAGTTTGTTTTTGGAAACCAAAACATCATGTGAACAATCTCTGGAGAATGCCTAACTGGAACCGCTGAGTGTACGTTTACATTGTAATGTACACTTAATATCGCTCGTTTGTCACGTCACGTTTCTATTTGAAACTTCACTCACGCAAGGGTCATTTTGAAAAACATTTTAGGTCTATTCTGTATGATTTGATTTGTGTTTAATCAACTTATTACGGTTGCATAACATTCAACAGTCTATTTAATGCTAGAATATATAAAGTTGTATATATCAGACAGCCTTTAAAGTTTGATGAAGTCAGTTTCAGGCTTTGGAGCAGGCTTTGGCAGTTTCAGGCTTTGGCAGCCCTGCATAGTCACTTGAAAATGCATCTTTGTCCACTTCGTAGGGGTCAATTCCCCCAATCAAGGCCAGTTTGGCTGCATACCGTTGTCGTGAGATGTCGTCTAATGTATCTATATACTTCTGTTTGCTTGATTTTGCCGACATTGATCTTTATTTTAGAAAACTGACTATATAACTTCATAAATTCGTCTGAGATAATGTAGCCGGTAATGGCGATGGTCTGTTTTGTTTGACCCACAAGATGGCAGCTGGAGGGCGTTCCCCGGAATGCCGTGACGTCAGTGAAAACTATGTATAAAATCCACAAAGGCTTTTAATAATACGCATGACACCTGCACCGAGTGACGTCACGTCCTCTGGCGGGAAACTTCAGAAAGGCAGTGAGGGAGAACGTGTTCCATTTCTTCTCTCGTTAATTTGAATAAAACGTTGAGGATTTTACACCAACAGTCGATTAATTATTCATCAACTCTGTTATTGTGATATTGGAGTGAATCTCTCACTCATTAAAAAAAACAACAATAATACAATTAAAATCCATAAAATTCTGTTTTTATCCATGCCATATGGTCACTGGTTTGTGGTCAGGATGTGGAGTTAAGACACAAAATGGTGGAAAATGTCAACTTTGTTATAATCAATTCTGTTAATGGATTGCCCAGTTTAACAATAACAGAGTCAACACTTGAAATGTACCTGTAATTATAGAATGGGCCACTCACACAGTACTGTGCAAAAGTCTTAGCCCCCCTATTTTTTTTTATACAAACTTCGTTATAAATTTCTATTTCATGACTTCTACACTCATTATAGAGTCAGTCCAAAAACATTTTAGCGTTCCAAACATTTGGTTTTTTTCCAGCACAAAATGTTACAGAAAAAAATTTTTGTACCTGAGCAGCATATTCCACAAGAGAACACTTTACAGATTAAAAAAATAACCATAATGAAGGCTGCTGGGTTTTGGTGCAAAATGAAGAAGTGAGTGTGACAGTCAAAGTGTCCAGAAGAACTGTGGTTGGTTCTGTAAGATGCTCAGGAAAACCTACAGATCATTTCCACATAAAACTGCACTCACTGGACCTGAGACGGATTTTTATTTATTTTTTAAAGCAAAGGGTCAACTCGTCTCACACCAAATATGGACTTTGTTTCATTTATTCAGGCTCACTGATTACCGTTTATAGTATTTTTTTTTAATGTTGAAACATTTCATTTCTTTATTTTTAAGCCATTTTTGGTCGACAGCATTTCTTTACATCATGTGCCTCAGACTTTTGCACAGGATGGTATATAAATCATTTCAGTAACGTAACAAAATCAAAAGAGCCAAAGAATGAACAAATGGAAATGTTGGACTGTAAGGAGAATCAGAAATGCTGGGGATAATACACTACAACAAATATTGTTTAAAAAAAAAAAAACACCCAACAATTTACAAAAATTAGCTTTTGATTTGATGATTGAGTAAAAGCCCTGTGATGACCTGGCGACTTGTCCAGGGTGTACCCCGCCTTTCGCCCGTAGTCAGCTGGGATAGGCTCCAGCTTGCCTGCGACCCTGTAGAACAGGATAAAGCGGCTACAGATGATGAGATGAGATTTTTGTGTATGAAAGACAATGGAAATATGGTACAAGGAGATTGTGTTTTCATACTGAACAAAAACGAGACGAAACAGGAAAAATCTGTTTTAAAAAGCAATTTAAAACAAATTTCTTTATTAAACCATGGATAAACTAACTGTAGAGCGTTCTTATAAACTGTATATAACACATCTGCAGAAGGCATTGTTCTCTAAAAATAGTGTCGTCTCCAGTGTAAAGGCATTTGGCAAAAAAACGTAAAATATGAAGCCACACCCGAGTGTATTTTTGCAATAACACGGGTCTCTTCAGGACACACACACACACACAAAAAAATCTGGTCCATTTCCCAAAGCTTTGGATATTCCTTTCTGTATAGTGTGTTAAACTGAGAAAGAATTAAAAAAAAAAGGAAAGAAAAAGATGACGCCCACTGAGGGCGCCAACACACAGAGGCACTGATTGACAAGGGTAACAACTTAAGATATTTATCATATCTTAATATGACATAAAAAAAAATAATACACAAAAAAACCCCAGTGCAAATCCATGCTGACATTGTGGTTGTTTCCCAAAAACACCAACATTTGGGGGGGAAATCAGCACTAAAGAAAACTTTGCACTTTATTTTACAGTACTGCTGTAAATACTCCATGTTTAATAACTGTGTCATAATTACACGAAATTTCTTGTACGCGGTTTATCGGATGTTAAAAAGCTACATGATGCTAAGACGAGGCACTTATTGACACGGGTAACAATAACACCAACATGACTTCTGAGTCATGTAACCATGACTCAGAAGAACGCAGTATTTACGCATAAACATGTCTCTTGTTACGCAAGAACATAACTAACACATAACGCTCACTAAAGTTACTCCAAAGTTGTGCGATCTTAGTATAGATTTACACTTGTTTTTGAAAGTTACAACGCACTACATTTCCAACTTGCGCAAAGATTCCTTGTAATTACGTTTACGACGTATTCACTCAATACAGCACCATTTCCTTTCCGACATAACTCGCAAATTTCCAGACATTCCTTGTAATTACGCTTTCTTTTTTTTTTTATTAAATACTGTACTAGGATGCTACGATACTGTAAAATAAAGCGCTAGCAATATAATAGCTATAAAACCTGTGGATAAACTTTAAAAAAAAAAAAGACATTTATGAAACTCTATAGCTCTGAGATCTGATAACCAGCTAAATGTCTGAAAAACAAACAAACAAACAAACAAACAAAAACACCCCACTTTGATGTGATGTAGGGGAACAAACATCAAAAATAATCAGAAATCTTACAAAATAGTCCCATTTGCGTTGAATCCTGTATTCATAATGTGTTATAATGTATAAATGAGATGTTATAAGACAAAATACTTCATTAGGAAATAACTTCATAATCTGAGGTTATAATGCTTTATAATATCTGTTCATGATGTAATGCATTACAACACAAGCTCTGCTATCGTTTGTAGATGACATGCTATGAAGCCTGATGTAAGCCTGTTGTAGTCAGCCATAACACTTTAAAACACCTTCACCTGCTTAATGCCAGGTGACGCAACACTTAATAATGCTTTATAACAAGCTCTAGTGTCATCTCAAGTTATAATAATAAAGTTGTAAAGTTTACGTGATGTGAAGTTATCATTCTTGACATAAGCCCGTTATAACCCGTCCTTCATAAGATGTGCTCCTTGGTAACGCATTAAAACAATCTCTGGTATTGTTTCAAGGTATTAAAGGGTAGACATGCGTCATACCGTGCTCTCGGAAACATAAAATATCTGTTCATGTTATAATGCTTTATAACTCGAGCTCTGGTACTGTTTCTAAGCAACACAGTCCACTATATAGCCTACATTACATGTTACAAAGCCTGACATAAGGTTGTTATGGTTACCGAGATGTACTTAATACTTCAGTAAATGACTTCATAATGTCAAGTGACGTATCATATTATAATATAATCAATTCATGTTGTAATGCATTATAACTCAAGCTTTGGTATTTTTTTTAGATATAATAAAGCATTATAAAGCACATGTGATGTTATAATACCTGGAATAAAACTTTTAAGTTATAGAAACATCCATAACACTTTAGGAAAAGAATGTCCGAGTAATGTCAGAGTTCTTAATGTGTTCTAATGCGTTACAACACAAGGTCTGGGAGAGTTTCTCAATATAATAATGCATTAATAAAGCACAAATAATATGTTCTGAATCCTGACATAAGCCTGTTATAGTTATCTGTACATGTATAATACTTTGTAAGGTGACATAACATTATATAAAATCTGATATAATGCATCATAAGCTCTGGTCGAGTTTCTAGACTCAATAACTCGTTATAAAGCACAAATATGTTATAACACCTGGTATAAGTCTAACACAGTCATTACATTCATAATACGTTATGAAGTTTTAGGAAATGAGTTCATTAGGAACATGATACAATCTGTTCATACTATAATGCATTATAACGCAAGCTGTGGTTGAGATTCTAGACACAATAATGCATTATAAAGCACAGATGTGTTATAACACCTGGAATAAGTCAAATACAGTAGTTACATCCATAGTACTTTATGAAGCTTTATGAAATGAGCTCATAATGTCAGGTTATAGAACATTATATAATCTGTTCAGGCTATAATGCATTATAACGTAAGCTCTGGTATAGTCTCCAGGTATAATAATAATAATAATAATACGTTATGTATCCTAACATTATAGCCATATTCTCATGCTTTATAAAGTGTCATGGACGTAACTTTAACTGCTAAATTATAAGTAGAAATAGAATGTTTTGCCACGCATCATACAGTATACATAATGCCTTATAACACATGCCGAGAGAGCTGGAACTTTATTAGTGATTAAGGTGTTATATATGGTATATAACACGTTATCAAGTATTATCCATGTAACTTAATTTATTATGCATTATATAGCATACGTAATCATGCTTTATAGCAGATCCCCCCCCCCCCCGTACAATGAGGCATTATGAAAGCTTTATGATGCACTGAACAGCACGTCACCAGAACTATATATATCTTCCTCACATCAGGCACTATGAGGCATAATGGATGCTCTATGACATGTTTATGATGCATTATGAACACAGGACTCAGAGGAGGCATCACATGAACAATTTACCACCTAATTTTACATCGTGTTTATTTCTGGAAAAACGCATAATGGTTTATTCAATAAATCCATCATGATAAAACAGTAAACATCGAGTGACCTGGAATGTGTTTACGAACGTGTTTAGTGCTTTATGCAGCCAAGTATGAGAACAGCGCAACACTGACAAACAAGAACGAACAACCCTCACAGGACATGGCTTAGAGGAGTTCAATAGCATATTATGCATAAAAACATCTCTCTGGTTGGGTCATTGGTCGTTTATCAACGGGTTACAAATAAACAGGATGAAATAACAGCATCGGCTTCATCCAGTCCTGAAACAGTGTCGGGGGAGGGTAAAAAAAAAAAAAAAAAAAAAAAACAGGGGATGTTTTTGATACTAAAAAAGCAGCATGAATATTCATGAGATGCATCTTTGGTATGAATACGATCCCCCCCCCCAAAAAAAAATAAGTCGATTTGAGTTTGAAGATTTTCTGTCAATCTGGCAACCATGCGAGTCGTGACGTATTTCATATCCGAGCTACGGAATGATCTGTAAATTTCAGGATGTAGTGCACTAAGGGAAAAGGGATTGCATAAATTATTTATTACTCTGTGTGTGTGTGTGTGTGTGTGTGTGTGTGTGTGTATATATATATATATATATATATATATATATATATATATATATATATATATATATGAATGTATGTGTGTGTGTTGTGAGATTCCCAACTGAGTGAATAATTCCAGAAAAACTTGATGTGAAAGTGTTAACATTGTGCTGGTGAAAGACAGACAGACAGACAGACAGACAGAGAGAGAGAGAGAGAGAGAGAGAGGGAGAGAGGGAGAGAGAGGGAGTGAGTGTAAAAGTTCAGGTCCAAATAAATAACAGCTAAGATAAAGGAAATGAACATCTCTGGAGAAAACGAGCTGGGAATAGTTTTTTTTCCTGGTAAAATCAAACCGTTAGCTCATCCAGTTTGCTGCATATTTCATTTCTTACTCTCTCAAAAAAAATATTCATCTTTATTCTGAAAAACTGTACACCTCTAAAATATATATATATAACGTATACAATAGTACCCATCTATATATCTTCATAAAAATTATGAAAAATAGAATTAAAAAAAAAAAGTTTCAAAAACGTGCAAATTTGGAGCGGAATCCTCAGCGTCATGAACCCGAGGGCGTTTCAGAGTGTTCTCGGAGACGCCCGGGTGTTTGGTCCTGCGAGATGTCAGAACTCTTTTTATACGTGGCGCCCGGAGGACCGCCGCTAGAGGGCGATACGAGCTGCACGCAGTCGGTGTGAGGCAGCAGCGGTGTGGAGGTGAGGGGGGGATTAGGGGGAGGGGCATCTTTGGTGTACGGTAGTGTGCTGCTCTGTGGAGAGTTCTCAGAGTTCTGCACCATGTGGTTCTCTGTGTTTCTGGAACTCTGAGATGTATCCTTCATCTCCATGCTCTTGGTGACACCGGGATTGGCGGCTCGGGGCTTGTGCTTGGCGTGGGCGGGGTGGGGGTGTGTGAGGGCAGAGCTGCACGGTTTGAGGAATGGTCTGCAGAAAGGGAAGAGCTTGGCCTGGCTCTGGTGCAGCAGGCGTCTGCGCAGCTCCGGGGGCAATCTGTCCAGCTGACGGCCCACCTGCACCGGGCTGGGGAACAGGGAACCCTGACACGCCCGGTAGAAATATCTGGAACACAAACAAGTCCACAAGAACGTGGTGTCAAACCAAAGCTGGGAAATGTGACGTTTTCAACCTGAAGTCTATAATTTTTAGTTGTAGTTTGTTTTAATTTTTCATGACTATTTTTTAAAAAATTGAAAATGTGGTGATTGTGATATCTGTTTATTTCTGTAATATCTCACAAAATATCAGGCCATTCTGTGGCTGGGAAGTTATTTAATTTGAGGGGATTAAAGCAAATAATGTGCATGAAATCGGTGGCTTCGCGCAGTCAAGCAGACAGAGGAAGTCCGTGTGCGCATGCGCAGGTTTACCACCTTCTTCTTCTTTTGGGTTTTACGGCAGCTGGCATCCACAGTGCTGCATTACTGCCATCTACAGGTTTCCCTTTGAGCGTGCACTGACAGTTCCATCATTCTGTCGCTAAACGAACAGCTGATCACACCGAGGTGCTCGCTGAGCGCCCATATTTATTAGTTTGGTCCTGCGTTTCCTTTCCTTCGTATAGAACATAACGTCTTTTCTTCTCGCTTTCTTTCCGTTACTGTAGTCGCTCTTTCACGTTTCATTCACACACTCACGTCCTCCATTTTTCTCTCCTGTCTCAAATTTGTATCCCACAATGCCTTGTGTGAACGGGGAAAGCCCACCACGTGATGCATGATGTAGTATCTTGAATTGCGTCATGGTGAAGCAGGAAAAAATAGCGGAGAATTTAGGGCCACATGGAGATAAATTCATTAATTGTTCTGTTAATAAAATTGGAAGTCTGTGATTCAAATCCAGTAGCTTTCATCCACTAAACAAAAATAATTGGGTGTCTGGAAAATTCTTTTTATGACCTACACTTGAAAAATTTGAAAGACCGTTTACCTTTAAAAAAAAAAGGTAAACAAGAATTAATTTAAAAAAATCTTGGATTAATTCAAAACAAATTAAGGAAATATAGTAAATGAAAGGATGAATAATAACTCATAATAAACAAAAGAACAAGTTAATTAAAATAAAGTGAATCTCAGTCAGAACAAACAAACGAATAAATAAATAGGAAATGGGAATATAGCTCAATGAAACTTTATTTATTTATTGCTCTACACCACTAGTGGAGATAGTGCCGCTACTACAACCCCGATTCCAAAAAAGTTGGGACAAAAGTACAAATTGTAAATAAAAATGGAATGCAATAATTTACAAATCTCAAAAACTGATATTGTATTCACAATAGAACATAGACAACATATCAAATGTCGAAAGTGAGACATTTTGAAATTTCATGCCAAATACTGGCTCATTTGAAATTTCATGACAGCAACACATCTCAAAAAAGTTGGGACAGGGGCAATAAGAGGCTGGAAAAGTTAAAGGTACAAAAAAGGAACAGCTGGAGGACCAAACTGCAACTCATTAGGTCAATTGGCAATAGGTCATTAACATGACTGGGTATAAAAAGAGCATCTTGGAGTGGCAGCGGCTCTCAGAAGTAAAGATGGGAAGAGGATCACCAATCCCCCTAATTCTGCGCCGACAAATAGTGGAGCAATATCAGAAAGGAGTTCGACAGTGTAAAATTGCAAAGAGTTTGAACATATCATCATCTACAGTGCATAATATCATCAAAAGATTCAGAGAATCTGGAAGAATCTCTGTGCGTAAGGGTCAAGGCCGGAAAACCATACTGGGTGCCCGTGATCTTCGGGCCCTTAGACGGCACTGCATCACATACAGGCATGCTTCTGTATTGGAAATCACAAAATGGGCTCAGGAATATTTCCAGAGAACATTATCTGTGAACACAATTCACCGTGCCATCCGTCGTTGCCAGCTAAAACTCTATAGTTCAAAGAAGAAGCCGCATCTAAACATGATCCAGAAGCGCAGACGTCTTCTCTGGGCCAAGGCTCATTTAAAATGGACTGTGGCAAAGTGGAAAACTGTTCTGTGGTCAGACGAATCAAAATTTGAAGTTCTTTATGGAAATCAGGGACGCCGTGTCATTCGGACTAAAGAGGAGAAGGACGACCCAAGTTGTTATCAGTGCTCAGTTCAGAAGCCTGCATCTCTGATGGTATGGGGTTGCATTAGTGCGTGTGGCATGGGCAGCTTACACATCTGCAAAGACACCATCAATGCTGAAAGGTATATCCAGGTTCTAGAGCAACATATGCTCCCATCCAGACGACGCCTCTTTCAGGGAAGACCTTGCATTTTCCAACATGACAATGCCAAACCACATACTGCATCAATTACAGCATCATGGCTGCGTAGAAGAAGGGTCCGGGTACTGAACTGGCCAGCCTGCAGTCCAGATCTTTCACCCATAGAAAACATTTGGCGCATCATAAAACGGAAGATACGACAAAAAAGACCTAAGACAGTTGAGCAACTAGAATCCTACATGAGACAAGAATGGGTTAACATTCCTCTCCCTAAACTTGAGCAACTTGTCTCCTCAGTCCCCAGACTGTTAGGGTTTTGCTGGGATTCGAACCTGGTTCGTTGGTGTGATAATCCAGCAAACCCCCACTAGGCCACCAGGGGGATGACTCAAATGCAGAGGCGTGAGGCGGAAGTAGAAAAAGAATCAAAAGGTTTATTTAAACTATATACACTATATACAGGGCAAAACAAAAGACAAAAAAAAAACCAAAGAGTATAATCCAAAAGAAAAGCAAAGTGCAAAATTCAAAAGCTAAGAAGATCAAAAAACACAGTACAAAGGAAACTGGAGATAAACATAACAGCACAAAGACTCCGTGACAAGAGGACTGAACTCAGGGGTATAAATAGACAAACTAATTAAGGACACAGGTGAAGATAATTAGGCAATTAACACAAACACAAAACACAGGAACAGTGGCGGCCTCTAGAGGCCAAAATGAACACGACATGAAAAGGAAATAACAGCGGCCTCTAGAGGCCAAAACAGTCCTAGTCCTAACAGGACCCCCCCCTCTAGGAGCGTCTCCTGACGTTCCCAGGGCGATCCGGATGGGCCGAATGGAAGTCCCGACATAGTTCTTTATCAAGGACATCCCGAGCAGGAACCCAGCAGCGCTCCTCAGGACCATAGCCCTCCCAGTCCACCAGATATTGCAACCCGCTGCGGACCCGGCGGGAGTCAAGCAGGCGATTCACAGTGAACACAGTCTGCCCCTGGAAGATGCGGGGGGGTGGGGGGTTCCTAGGGGCAGGGGCATACGTAGACGTCAGTACGGGCCGTAACAGGGAAACATGGAAAGTGGGGTTGATCCTCAGAGTCCGGGGCAACTGGAGCCGGTAGGAGACAGGGTTCACCCTGCGCACCACCTTGAAGGGGCCAATGTAGCGAGGAGCAAGCTTGCGGTTCTCCACCCGCAGTGGAAGGTCCTTAGTGGACAGCCAAACACGCTGCCCAGGGCGGAAAGCGTGTGCAGGTCTTCTATGGCGGTTGGCCTGAGTCTGGTTGGTTCTGGAGGTCTGTATGAGGGTCTTCCTGACCTTGCTCCAGGTCTTGCGACACCGTCTCACATATTGGTTGACCGAGGGCACCCCCGCGTCCTCCTCCTGGTCCGGGAACAGAGGTGGCTGGAACCCGAATTGGCACTGGAATGGCGACAGCTTGGTGGCCGATGACTGCAGGGTGTTGTGGGCGTACTCCGCCCATGGCAGCCAGGTGCTCCACGATGTCGGGTTATCCATAGCCAGGCCTCGCAGGGTGGTTTCCAGGTCCTGGTTGAGCCTCTCCGTCTGACCATTGGACTGTGGGTGAAACCCAGAGGAGAGGCTGGCAGTGGCTCCGATGACCTTGCAGAACCCGTGCCACACTCGGGAGGAGAACTGGGGCCCTCGGTCTGAGACGATGTCCTGTGGAAGACCAAAGACTCGGAAGACATGATTAAACAAAAGTTTCGCAGTTTCAAGAGCAGAGGGGAGTTTGCACAGTGGTATGAAGCGGCAGGCCTTGGAGAATCTGTCAACTAAGACCAAAATGACCGTGTTACCTTGTGACTCAGGGAGACCCGTGATAAAGTCGACTGCCACGTGGGACCAGGGACGCCGGGGAATGGTCAGAGGATGCAGGAGACCCTGGGGACGCTGTCGTGGGTTCTTGGTTCTGGTGCAAACCTCACAGGACAGGACAAATGACCTTACTTCCTTCTCCATGTTAGGCCACCAGAAGCGTCTTTTCAGGAAGTCCAGGGTCCTCCGAGCTCCCGGGTGGGCGGTGAGAGGGGAAGAGTGACCCCACTGGAGAACCTTGGCCCGGGCTTGATGTGGGACGTACAAGAGGCCTGGTGGCCCCGTCCCAGGACCGGGGTCCTGGCGTTGGGCTCGTCGGACAGCCTCCTCAATACCCCAGCGGACAGGGGCCACAATCCGGGACACAGGGATAATAGGCCCGACTTCATTTTCCCTGTTAGTGGCAGAGAACAGTCTGGACAGTGCGTCAGGTTTGGTGTTCTTGGAGCCGGGGCGGTATGAGAGGGTGAAGTCAAACCGACTGAAAAACAGGGCCCACCTAGCCTGTCGAGGGTTCAGTCTCTTGGCTTGCTGGAGGTACTCCAGGTTCTTGTGGTCAGTCCAAACCAGGAATGGATGTTGTGCTCCCTCCAGCCAGTGCCTCCACTCCTCAAGGGCCAGTTTGACCGCTAGCAGTTCTCGATCCCCCACATCGTACCGGGACTCAGCAGGACTCAGGCGGTGGGAGAAGTAAGCGCAGGGGTGCAGCTTTCCTTCCGAACGTTGAGAGAGCACCGCGCCGACACCACTGTCCGAGGCGTCCACCTCCACAATGAATGGTTGGGAGGTGTCCGGGAGAACCAGAATGGGTGCCGTGCAGAAGCGGTCCTTGAGGTCTTTGAACGCCTTTTCTGCCTGAAGAGACCAGCCATAAGATCCACCTGTCCCTTTGGTGAGGTCTGACATGGGTGCTGCCACAGAACTGAAGTTCCTGATGAACTTGCGGTAGAAGTTAGCGAATCCTAAGAACCGCTGAACCTCCTTAACGGACTTGGGAGTAGGCCAATCCCGGACGGCCAGGGTCTTGACAGGGTCCATTTGGAGTTGGCCTGTCCGTACAATAAATCCCAGAAAGGAGACCTCGGGAACATGAAATTCGCATTTCTGGGCCTTGGCGAACAGATTGTTCTGTAGCAGCCTCTGGAGAACCTGGCGGACATGGTGGCGGTGCTCCTGCACGGTCTTGGAAAAGATAAGGATGTCGTCGAGGTAGACAAAAACGTATAGGTTAATCATGTCCCTTAAGACGTCGTTGATTAGGGCCTGAAAAACAGCTGGTGCGTTGGTGAGTCCGAAGGGCATCACCTGGTATTCGTAGTGCCCAGACGGGGTGTTAAAGGCAGTCTTCCACTCGTCTCCCTGTCGGATACGGATGAGGTGGTATGCGTTCCGTAGGTCCAACTTGGTGAAGACGGTGGCGCCTTGGAGCAGGTCGAAAGCTGTGGACATCAGCGGAAGGGGATATCGGTTGCGCACAGTGATCTTATTCAGGCCCCTGTAATCAATACATGGTCGGAGCCCCCCATCCTTCTTGCCGACAAAGAAGAAGCCGGCTCCAGCAGGTGAAGTGGAGGGTCGAATAAACCCAGAGACCAGGGCATCTTTGAGGTATTCCTCCATGGCCTTGCGTTCTGGCTGAGAGAGTGAAAACAGTCTGCCACGAGGAGGGGTAGTCCCAGGGAGCAAGTCGATGGCACAGTCGTAGGCCCGGTGCGGAGGAAGAACGGCGGCCCTGCTCTTGCTGAATACCTCCTTGAGATCCCAGTACTCTGTGGGAACTTGAGATAACTCGGTGAGATCAGGGGGCTCGGCAGGAGACACAGGAGAGCTAGAGAGCAGACAAGAGGCATGGCATGCAGGGCCCCATTCCACAACCTGGCTTGTTACCCAGTCTATGCGAGGGTTGTGGCGAGTAAGCCAAGGAAGGCCTAGAATAACTGGGAACTCAGGTGAAGGAATCAGGTGCAGGGATATTTCTTCCTTGTGACCTTGAGACTGGAGGAAAACTGGAGAAGTAACTTGGGTGACTCTTCCATCACCTAACGCTTGGCCATCGAGGGCAGACACAGACAGTGGGACTTCAAGAGGTGCAGTCGGAATATTGATGCTTTGGGCGAAGTGAATATCCATAAAGTTCCCAGCCGCCCCTGAGTCTATCAAAGCTTGACAAGAGTGGACAGACTCACCCCAGGAGATGGAGACCGGGATGTAGATTCCTTGGCCAGGGAGTCCGGGAGAGAGGGTAGGCCCCGTCACAACCCTCCCTCGGCTGGACGGGGCGGTCCTTTTCCCAAGAGTTCGGGACATGATGCTCGGAAGTGACCAGGCTTGCCACAGTAGATGCAGCACTTGTCCCTCCTTCTGCGCTCCCTCTCAGATGCGGAGAGGCGAGTACGACCCACTTGCATGGGTTCTGGACAGTCACTGAAGGAGGTAGACGGTCTCCAGGTAGAGGTAGGGAGGCTGGGGGGGCTCAAGGCTTGGTGGCGTTCTCTCATCCTGTTGTCCAGACGAATAGCATGTGAGATGAGGGTTTCGAGGTCACTTGGGCATCCAATAGAGGCCAGACCGTCCTTGATGGGGTCAGACAGACCATGGTGGAAGGCTGACACCAGGGCAGTCTCGTTCCATCCACTTACTGCTGCGAGTGTTCGGAACGAGATGGCGTAATCTGCGACGCTTCCTCCTTGCCGGATGGACATGAGCTTTCGGGCTGCGTCGGTACTGATGTCTGCCTGATCGAAGACCCGAAGCATCTCTTCAGAAAACAGCTGGAAATCAAAGCACTCAGGTCCCTGTCTTTGCCAGATAGCAGTAGCCCAGGCTCGCGCCTTACCAGCTAATAAGGTGATCACAAAGGCAATCTTGCGGCGATCCGTAGTGTAGGTGGTAGGCTGAAGCTCAAAGGTGAGTTGACACTGGGTAAGGAACTCTCGGCACTCACTGTGCTTGCCGTCATACCTCTGTGGTGCAGGAAGGCTGGGTTCGCGAGGTGAAGAAGGCAGCATTGCAGGAGGCACTGGAGCAGGAGTGGGAGCTGGATCAGGAGCAGGAACTGGATCAGGAGCAGGAGATGCAGGCAGAGATGTCAGCTGTGCCAGGGTTTTCCCTATTTGCTGAAGCAGTTCCTCGTGGCGAGCGAGGGCCTCACGTTGGCTGGTGAGCGTACGTCCATGAGCGTCCATGGTCGCTCCGAAGCGTGTCAAAGCTGCCATAATTCCCTGAAGGTTGGCCGGGTAGACAGTTGAAGCAGCCTCTGCTGAGTCGGTCATGACGGAGTCTTTCTGTTAGGGTTTTGCTGGGATTCGAACCTGGTTCGTTGGTGTGATAATCCAGCAAACCCCCACTAGGCCACCAGGGGGATGACTCAAATGCAGAGGCGTGAGGCGGAAGTAGAAAAAGAATCAAAAGGTTTATTTAAACTATATACACTATATACAGGGCAAAACAAAAGACAAAAAAAAAACCAAAGAGTATAATCCAAAAGAAAAGCAAAGTGCAAAATTCAAAAGCTAAGAAGATCAAAAAACACAGTACAAAGGAAACTGGAGATAAACATAACAGCACAAAGACTCCGTGACAAGAGGACTGAACTCAGGGGTATAAATAGACAAACTAATTAAGGACACAGGTGAAGATAATTAGGCAATTAACACAAACACAAAACACAGGAACAGTGGCGGCCTCTAGAGGCCAAAATGAACACGACATGAAAAGGAAATAACAGCGGCCTCTAGAGGCCAAAACAGTCCTAGTCCTAACACAGACGTTTACAGACTGTTGTAAAGAGAAAAGGGGATGTCTCACAGTGGGAAACATGGCCTTGTCCCAACTTTTTTGAGATGTGTTGTTGTCATGAAATTTAAAATCACCTAATTTTTCTCTTTAAATGATACATTTTCTCAGTTTAAACATTTGATATGTCATCTATGTTCTATTCTGAATAAAATCTGGAATTTTGAAACTTCCACATCATTGCATTCCGTTTTTACTTACAATTTGTACTTTGTCCCAACTTTTTTGGAATCGGGGTTGTAATTCTTCTTGTTTATTGCTGTCTTTTATGAGCAATTGTCCTGATTTCATTCTATTTTTATTCCATTATATTTTATTCAATTCTTTTTTTTATTTAGTCTCTATCTATATTTTACTCTGTACTTGAGCTGCTGTAATATCAGAATTTCCCTCATGGGGATCAATAAAGGAATATCTTAGCTTAATAATAACAACAACAGCATGAGCCCGACCAATAAATCGCTGTGCTGATATGAGCTAACAGCTGATAAACTGGTGTTAGTATTTAGAACAGCTGATAAATGACAAATAAAAAAGAAAGCTGAGCCCTATTCTTCTTATTATTACTACTACTACTACAGCACAGTATAGTGCACCATTTGATGTTTTCAAACATATCTTGAAATCTCAATCAATTTACCATTTGGACCATTTAGCTCCACCCACTTTGATTTGTTGCCAATTTGCATAATATGCATAAACCCAGTTTTAGGAATTTGTCAACTTCCTCCCTTAATATTCTCCACAAAGTTGTTGAGATTCAGGAATATATTAGCCACCAACTGCCAATTTTTCCAATCAATTTTGAAGGGGTGGAGCCTAATTCATTCATCCAGCTGAAACTCGCTGATTGGTCCCTTGGTGCTGAGAGGTGGGGTTAAGGGTCAGGGTGGTGAGATGTACCTGGGCAGAAGAGCAGTGATGGGCGTGACGACACACAGCAGGTAGAAGAGCGGATCTCCCAGAAGTCTCTGTATGGTCCCGTAGGGGTTGGACGGGGAGTAACAGGTGGGGCAGGAGGTGTTGTAGCACAGGGCCACGGTGAAGAACAGAACCACGCTGAAGGCGATGGACGCCCAGTTCATCCACGTCTGAGAGAGGAAAAGGGGTTATTACTTTTAAATACCTTTCTGATGAAGTGCGTGTAAATCACACACACACACACACACACACACACACACACACACACACACACACACACACACGACTGTCTCACATTAGAGTAAACCATGAGCTGTATAAGGAAATACTGAGCTTCACTTAGTGTAAAACAACTAGAAAAGAACAAAAAGAAGAAGAGAGGGAGAAAAAGGAAACAGGAACAACAGCAAGAAAGAAAGGACAAAGAGAGAGAGAAAGGGAGAACAAGAGAAACAGTAAAGAAGAAGGAAAGAAAGGAAACAAAAAGAGCAAGAAAAGAGAAAAAGTGCACAAAAGGAGGTTAAAGAAATATAGAGCAGAGAAGCATAAAGAGAGAGAAGAAAAAAGAAAGGGTGAAGAGAAGGGAAGGCAGATATAACAAAGGGAAATGAAAAGAAGGAAAATAAGAAAAAAGTAATAAAATAAACAGATAGGAAGGGAGAAAAAGAAAGAGGTAAAGAGAGAAAAAGTAAACAGGAAAAAAAAGAGAAAAGAAAAGCAGGAGAGAGAGGGGGAGAGAGGGGGGGAGAGTAAGTAAACAGGAAAGAAAAAGAGAAAAGAAAAGCAGGAGAGAGAGGGGGAGAGTAAGTAAACAGGAAAGAAAAAGAGAAAAGAAAAGCAGGAGAGAGAGAGGGGGAGAGTAAGTAAACAGGAAAGAAAAAGAGAAAAGAAAAGCAGGAGAGAGAGAGAGGGGGAGAGTAAGTAAACAGGAAAGAAAAAGAGAAAAGAAAAGCAGGAGGGGGGGAGAGAGAGAGGGGGGAGAGAGGGAGGGAGAGGGGAGAGGGGGGAGAGAGGGAGAGAGAGGGGAGAGGGGGGAGAGAGGGGGGGAGAGAGGGAGAGAGAGGGGAGAGGGGGGAGAGAGGGGGGGAGAGAGGGAGAGAGAGGGGAGAGGGGGGAGAGAGGGGGGGAGAGAGGGAGAGAGAGGGGAGAGGGGGGAGAGAGGGGGGGAGAGAGGGAGAGAGAGGGGAGAGAGAGGGAGGGAGAGGGGAGAGAGGGAGAGAGAGGGGAGAGAGAGGGAGGGAGAGGGGAGAGGGGGGAGAGAGGGAGAGAGAGGGGAGAGGGGGGGAGAGAGGGAGAGAGAGGGGAGAGGGGGGAGAGAGGGGGGGAGAGAGGGAGAGAGAGGGGAGAGAGGGGGGAGAGAGGGAGGGAGAGAGGGGGGAGAGAGAGGGGGGAGAGAGGGAGGGGAGAGGGGGGAGAGAGAGGGGGGGAGAGAGGGAGGGGGGGGAGGGAGGGAGGTTGTAAATCGCTCCACTTGCATGCGGGACAAACACCTTTTAGTTTTAGCACCCTGTATGTGTCAGATGAACCTGTATTACTGTGCATGCGTGTGTGTATAAATATAAAAGAGGGAGAGAAAAAATAGTGTTAAATGTGGTAAAGGAGTTAAAACATTAGCAGAGTGAAAAGGAAGTGACAGGTTTTTAACTTTCTCACGAGGTTGACAGGAGAAGTGTGTGATTAGAGCAGGTAAGTGTGTGCGCTGTCGGGTTCTGTTTCCGAAGAGAACCAGCAGAACCCTGTTCTTTAGTGCTGTAGACAGTCGCGTGCTCGGCCGTGTGTTTCCTCACCCAGGTTTTAGTTTCGATGCCGAGCTGCAGCAGGATGGTGAAGAGGGCGAGTGTGGTGATGGGCGTGCCCCAGGTGAACAGATCCACATCTGAGTCAGCGTAAGCCTGGGACAGAGCCGAGGAAAAATACACAACAAGATTTACTGTTTGTTTAATTAAACAGAATCCACTAATGTCTTAATAAAAACCGAAACTTCAGACTCACAAAGTAGGGGATGAAAAAACAGATGAGACTTTGGTAGAAGGCGTCGATCATATTCATCCAGAACATGTACGGCTTGTATTCCTAAATAAGAAGAAAAAAAAGTTCAAACATCAAAGAGGAAACAAATCAAGAAATACATTTAGAAAAAAAATGAAAATGTTGCAACATGAAAGAAAAAAGAAGTGAAAAGAAAGTAAAAAGGAATAAATCACAAAATAAACATAAATTAAACAAAAGAAAAAGTGAAAAATGAATTAAAATCAAGCAATAAACAAAGAATTAACCAAGAAAGAAAAACTAAAAAGAAAGAAAGAAGAAAATCCTGATTGATAAAATACAGTGCAGACTGCACGTTTATGGAGAAACACAGCTGGGAAACAAACAGCCAAAGAATCTGAACACTGAAGATTAAAGCCGAATCTCATGATGATACCAGAAGGCAGCGCTGTAACGAAGCAGCATGTCGTGGGGTTACGGGCGTGCTGTGGGGTTACGGGCGTGCTGTGGGGTTACGGGCGTGCTGTGGGGTTACGGGCGTGCTGTGGGGTTGTGTTACAGGGTTGTTGTGTTGTGGTATATCGGTATGTTGTTGTGGTTCTCGCCCATCAGTCAGTACGAGCACACAGGGAACAGTTCTGTATCTGCAGTTCCAGGTTCATTTCTCAGTGTTGGATGATCGCAGCATTCACTCACTGTGTGATTATTGGATTTTAACTCGTCCCCAGAGTCTGAGCTCAGGATCGTTTATTCGTTTGTTTACTGAAATCTACAGCAGGACAAAAGATCTCAGACATGCAGGTTGAAAAATCAGAACTCAGAGAGGAGAATGTGAGGGGGATGGAAGCGGGGAGGAACCGGTTCTTCCACATTAGAGAGAAGAAATCTCATACTCGGCAGTCTGCGAATACTGATTACAGATAAAAACATGCAAACGTGGCACCCACCTCCCAAACGCGGCACCCCGCACCAACCTCCCAAATGCGGCACCCCGCACCGACCCCCCAAACGCGGCACCCCGCACCAACCTCCCAAATGCGGCACCCCGCACCGACCCCCCAAACGCGGCACCCCGCACCAACCTCCCAAACATGGCACCCACCCCCCAAACACGGCACCCACCTCCCAAACGCGGCACCCCACCTCCCAAACGCGGCACCCCGTGCCGACCCCCCAAACGCGGCACCGACCTCCCAAACGCGGCACCCCGCCCCCCCCAAACGCGGCACCCCGCACCGACCTCCCAAACGTGGCACCGACCTCCCAAACGTGACATCCACCCCCCAAACGTGGCACCCACCTCCCAAACGTGGCACCCACCCCAAAACGTGACACCGACCTCCCAAACGTGACACCGACCTCCCCAAACACAACACCCACCCCCCAAACGCAGCACCCCGCACCGACCTCCCAAATGCGGCACCCCCCCAAACGTGGCACCCCACCCCCCCAAACGCGGCACCCCGCACCGACTTCCCGAATGCGGCACCCACCCCCCAAACGCGGCACCCCGCACTAACCTCCCAAACACGGCACCCACCCCCCAAACACGGCACCCCGCACCCACCCCCCAAACACGGCACCCCACACCGACCTCCCAAACTCGGCACCCACCTCCCAAACACGGCACCCCACACTGACCTCCCAAACATGGCACCCACCTCCCAAACGCGGCACCCCACACCGACCTCCCAAACTTGGCACCCTACACCGACCTCCCAAACGCGGCACCCCCCCAAACGTGGCACCCCACCCCCCCAAACGCGGCACCCCGCACCGACTTCCCGAATGCGGCACCCACCCCCCAAACGCGGCACCCCGCACTGACCTCCCAAACACGGCACCCACCCCCCAAACACGGCACCCCGCACCGACCTCCCAAACACGGCACCCACCCCCCAAACACGGCACCCCACACCGACCTCCCAAACTCGGCACCCACCTCCCAAACACGGCACCCCACACTGACCTCCCAAACACGGCACCCACCTCCCAAACGCGGCACCCCACACCGACCTCCCAAACTCGGCACCCTACACCGACCTCCCAAACGCGGCACCCCACACCGACCTCCCAAATGCGGCACCCCCCCAAACGTGGCACCCCACCCCCCCAAACGCGGCACCCCGCACCGACTTCCCGAATGCGGCACCCACCCCCCAAACGCGGCACCCCGCACTGACCTCCCAAACACGGCACCCCACCCCGACCTCCCAAACTCGGCACCCACCTCCCAAACGCGGCACCCCACCCCGACCTCCCAAACTCGGCACCCACCTCCCAAACGCGGCACCCCACCCCGACCTCCCAAACTCGGCACCCACCTCCCAAACGCGGCACCCCACACCGACCTCCCAAACGAGGCACCCACCTCCCAAACGAGGCACCCCGCACCGACCTCCCAAGCATGGCACTGTGCTTTATCCATTTATTTATTTTTGTTTTTTTTAAACTAGCTGTTCTTCACAATAACCAGGGTTCTGTTCTTCATCCAACACTTTCTAACAAAAATACAACGAACAGCAGATTTACTGTGTTACTTCTGCACTGGATTAGAATCTGGGGATTGATTTCTCTCTCAGATACACTGAAAAAGACAAACACTGAGACTGGAAACCACGAGAAAAATAATTACGGGACGTTTTGAAAAAAAAGTGAGCTTGAACCTGAAAGAGAAGAAAGAAACAGAAAATAAATAAATTTAGAAACAAAAAAAAGTAATAGAAGGAAAGACCACAAGTAAGTATTGACCTTGGTACTCTTTTGCATACTAGAAATACCCTTAACACCTACACTATATGGGCAAAAGTATGTGCACCCCAACCATCATACCCACATGTGATTATTTCCTCAAACTGTTCCCATGAAGCCTGAAGTACACAGCTGTGTATGAGGTCTGTGTACACTGTAGTGTTATAATTTCACCTCACTGGAACTGAGACTCAAACCTGTTCCAGCATGTCAGGATTATCGTGATACAAAACACTGGTGAGACGAATTTGCTGTTCGTGTATCATGATATTTCTGTTTAATATTCATGATGAGCTGCACTTCTTACGCACTCAGCAGCCGCAGGAGCACAGGTAGTCGAGGCAGAAGTAGGAAATCTGCGAATCGGAACTGAAGTGGCTCAGAGCAGCTTACTTAATAGCTCCAGAAGTCCCAACAGATCCGTAATTGGTTATTGTAAAACTTCTGTATATACGTACACTCTGGTTTCTATGATGCCTGGCCTGACCACGCCCTGAAACACGAGTTTACATCAGTGCCTGTGTGCTGTGCTTGATGCGAGTCGCACTCGCGGCTAAACCGATTCAGAAGCACGTCGAGATGTAACCAGAAACTAATTTCAGAGGGATGAGGAAATAAAATGATAATAAAATTGAGTGTTTTCCTGCTGTGTACGGTTAAATAGGAAAGCGTGGTGCTTGGAGGTCAGACAGCATGACGAGCGCTGATGCGAGGACTCTCATTTCTTATTCAATCATTCATGATGGTGAGAAAGATTAAAATAATGATAAAACGGGAAAATAAGTTCTCATCTCATCTCATTATCTCTAGCCGCTTTATCCTTCTACAGGGTCGCAGGCAAGCTGGAGCCTATCCCAGCTGACTACGGGCGAAAGGCGGGGTACACCCTGGACATATCTGTGAAGATACTCAGTCGTCCAGGTACATAGTAATCTGTGGTTGGTAGAAGAGAGCAACTGGACTTGCTTGAAAAGTCTTGAAGACGTTTCGCCTCTCGTCCGAAAGGCATCATCAGTTCTGTCTGTCTAATAGGGAGTATCAAGTATTTATCCTCTCATGGATCATAATAGAATCCAAATCAGAATGCTGATGGCTGCATTGAAGGTGGCTGATAGATGTCATAGACACCCACCTCTGTTCAGTGATGGTCGTTCCAGGCTGACAAAATTGAACGATCCTCTCTGGCTAAGATGTCTGCCAGTTTTCTGGAAGTCCTCTCATACTCCCGCACTAGTCGAAGGGAACTCATCCCAAAGTGTGTAGAAACATATCTGTGAAGATACTCAGTCGTCCAGGTACATAGTAATCTGTGGTTGGTAGAAGAGAGCAACTGGACTTGCTTGAAAAGTCTTGAAGACGTTTCGCCTCTCGTCCGAAAGGCATCATCAGTTCTGTCTGTCTAATAGGGAGTATCAAGTATTTATCCTCTCATGGATCATAATAGAATCCAAATCAGAATGCTGATGGCTGCATTGAAGGTGGCTGATAGATGTCATAGACACCCACCTCTGTTCAGTGATGGTCGTTCCAGGCTGACAAAATTGAACGATCCTGGACACCCTGGACAAGTCGCCAGGTCATCACAGGGCTGACACATAGACACAGACAACCATTCACACTCACATTCACACCTACGCTCAATTTAGAGTCACCAGTTAACCTAACCTGCATGTCTTTGGACTGTGGGGGAAACCGGAGCACCCGGAGGAAACCCACGCGGACAACATGCAAACTCCACACAGAAAGGCCCTCGCCGGCCCCGGGGCTCGAACCCAGGACCTTCTTGCTGTGAGGCGACAGCGCTAACCACTACACCACCGTGCCGCCCGGAAAATAAGTTACACCTGATATTATAAACCCTGATGTACTTTTCTTACAGGACAGTGGATTGATATCGGAGCAGTTTGATTTGTCATCATTAGAAAATAAAAGTGTAATATTTTATTTGTGATTATATCGTCTCGTAAAGACTGTATCAGGATGCGTCTCGTATCGTAGCTTTAGTGTATTGTCTCATGCCTAATAAATACAGAGAAAAGAAAAAACAAACTAGATAGAGACAGTGACTAGAGTCATAGTAATTTGCGCTAGCTGTTACAAACCAGGACGTCTGGTCACGCCTGTCTGGGATGAGTGGAGACAAATGTACAGTGGTGCTTGAAAGTTTGTGAACCCTTTAGAATTTTCTATATTTCTGCATAAATATGACCTAAAACATCATCAGATTTTCACACAAGTCCTAAAAGTAGATAAAGAGAACCCAGTTAAACAAATGAGACAAAAATATTATACTTGGTCATTTATTTATTGAGGAAAATGATCCAATATTACATATCTGTGAGTGGCAAAAGTATGTGAACCTTTGCTTTCAGTATCTGGTGTGACCCCCTTGTGCAGCAATAACTGCAACTAAACGTTTGCGGTAACTGTTGATCAGTCCTGCACACCGGCTTGGAGGAATTTTAGCCCGTTCCTCCGTACAGAACAGCTTCAACTCTGGGATGTTGGTGGGTTTCCTCACATGAACTGCTCGCTTCAGGTCCTTCCACAACATTTCCATTGGATTAAGGTCAGGACTTTGACTTGGCCATTCCAAAACATTAACTTTATTCTTCTTTAACCATTCTTTGGTAGAACGACTTGTGTGCTTAGGGCCGTTGTCTTGCTGCATGACCCACCTTCTCTTGAGATTCAGTTCATGGACAGATGTCCTGATATTTTCCTTTAAAATTCGCTGGTATAATTCAGAATTCATTGTTCCATCAATGATGGCAAGCTGTCCTGGCCCAGACGCAGCAAAACAGGCCCAAACCATAATACTACCACCACCATATTTCACAGATGGGATAAGGTTCTTATGCTGGAATGCAGTGTTTTCCTTTCTCCAAACAGAATGCTTCTCATTTAAACCAAAAAGTTCTATTTTGGTCTCATCCATCCACAAAACATTTTTCCAATAGCCTTCTGGCTTGTCCATGTGATCTTTAGCAAACTGCAGATGAGCAGCAATGTTCTTTTTGGAGAGCAGTGGCTTTCTCCTTGCAACCCTGCCATGTACACCATTGTTGTTCAGTGTTCTCCTGATGGTGGGCTCATGAACATTAACATTAGCCAATGTGAGAGAGGCCTTCAGTTGCTTAGAAGTTACCATGGGGTCCTTTGTGACCGCGTCGACTATTACATGCCTTGCTCTTGGCGTGATCTTTGTTGGTCGACCACTTCTAGGGAGGGTAACAATGGTCTTGAATGTCCTCTATTTGTACACAGTCTGTCTGACTGTGGATTGGTGGAGTCCAAACTCTTTAGAGATGGTTTTGTAACCTTTTCCAGCCTGATGAGCATCAACAACGCTTTTTCTGAGGTCCTCAGAAATCTCCTTTGTTCGTGCCATGATACACTTCCACAAACGTGTTGTGAAGATCAGACTTTGATAGATCCCTGTTCTTTAAATAAAACAGGGTGCCCACTCACACCTGATTGTCATCCCATTGATTGAAAACACCTGACTCTAATTTCACCTTCAAATTAACTGCTAATCCTAGAGGTTCACATACTTTTGCCACTCACAGATATGTAATATTGGATCATTTTCCTCAATAAATAAATGACCAAGTATAATATTTTTGTCTCATTTGTTTAACTGGGTTCTCTTTATCTACTTTTAGGACTCGTGTGAAAATCTGATGTTGTTTTAGGTCCTATTTATGCAGAAATATAGAAAATTCTAAAGGGTTCACAAACTTTCAAGCACCACTGTATGTGCCAAAGATATTTATTAAGAAAAGTGCAATCAGGCAAGCAGTCCAAATCAGCAGGGCATAAATCAGAAATGATAAACAAGCAGTAGGTCAGGCAGGGCACAAACAGGGAAAAAAAACCAACTGTGTTCTGCCCCCCCACTCTGTCTGTCCATCTGAGTTCCGTGTCAATCCTGAGATCGAGATGCTGAACCTCTTCTGCTCATCAGACCTGCCTGATCCATCCCGATGCCCTACATCTGGCTGGAGTCTCATCACGTCGTTCCTGTGGAGGACGGCCCCATATGGAAAGTCGAAAGTTGCACTTGGGAGACGCTCTGGACTCTTACAGTAATGCTTTTATGTCTGAGGACTACAGTTGATTTGCTAACTTTAGGACTGCGGTTGTCGAACAGTTTTACACCCAAGATGCCATCAATGAACAGTTTATAACTTCAACAAAACAGACTTCATCTTCAAACTATAATGAATTTCCTGGTTTCACAGTTGTACTTTGTGACTCCACAGGACACAGTTAT